>NC_090982.1:9918513-10156013 GCF_040807025.1 Struthio camelus
ACACTGGTGACCTCGAGTTAAATTCCCTTTGCTCAACCTTTGCAGGCTATTGTGAGAGTGTTTGCATGCTTATTTCTATGTGCCCTTTGCCCCTTGAAGCTAATCAGCCAAATGCTACCGTAAGCCCTGAAACTAGCCCTGCTTTTTTTTTTTTTTTTTTTTTTTTTTTTTTTTACCTTCTCTGGCGTATTGTACAAAATCCCACCAGTGGTGCGACTCTCTGATATGATGGCGGACGAGATATTTGGGAAAAATAATACTTAGACTCAGGACTGGAAGAAATTTTTAGCAGGCTGTTCTTTTTTTCTTTCTTTCTTTTTTTTTTTTTTTCAGACAGCCCAAGACAGCAGCTGTCACGCTGTTCTTTGGTATATCTGTATTTCTGTCAGTCTTGCGTCAGACTGGCAGTCCTTGATACGGGATTCAGGCTAAAAACTTTCTTCTGCTGGAGCTGGCAGTCAAGTGGCTGCAACACAACGAGGACCAGCAGTTCCTGTAACTCTGCAGCTCCCCACTGAGGTATCCAGCAGGTTGCAGCCCGGTAATGCTTGATTGACTTAACGTGACTTTCTCCATGAACCAGACAGCTTGGGTGAGAATTGAGCTGTTCTGTACATTACGATTCTGTTTCAGGGGAAAATACCCAAATACTTACATACTTCAAATATTTAAAAGCACTTAAAATGATGATTCTCTGCCTTCGCCTACACCTGCGGCATTTCAGCGTAAGCAAGGATTTAAAAAGGCACTGCAGAAAGACGATGGTTCCTTCTCTTCTTTTTCTCTCAAAAATAGTGTGCTTGTGCACAGCTCTGTGGTGATGACAAACGTTGGAAGGTCGAAAGCAGTTGCTGGGCATGCATTTGTTGCTGCATTTCTGTGTGATACAGTTGCACGGTGTCTTGCTGTGCAGTTAACGCAGGTAGCACTGAAGGGGTTATATTCTGATTATACCTAGGTTCTCTGATCTATACTCAGATTTCCATAGGGTCTAATTTTAGTATAAGTTGATAGGAACTTATACAGAAATGTGTTACGCTCAGTACTGCTTTAGATGTCTTAACAGCTTTGAGGAAACAAAACAGGGAACTAGGAATATCTGGTCCATGAATACAAGGTCATTCTGGAGCGCGTGCTGGAGTGTTACCATTATACTTTGTCAATAGACGTTTGATCAATACTATAAGGGCACTTAGATGTCCTTTAACAGTATTACCAGCAGTAAGTTTCTGCATCTTTCTGTGGAAATCAATTTTTGTGGTTTACATAACGTAATTTAAGTAGGCCTACTGGAAAAGCAGGTTTTTATCTTACATCAATTATTAATTTTTCTCTCTATAGACCACCTAATGTATCTGTAGCTTGCTGTATTTACACAGGTGGTTATCTCTTATTCTTTAACTGGTATCATTTTGGATCCTGAAATGCTTTATCCCTAGCTTTCACAATCTAAGAGTTTTGTGTGTGTGTGTGTATATATATATATACACACACACATATATACATATATGTATATATATATATATAGTGCTTGGGACTTGTTCGAGGGAGGAGGAAAAAAACTGAGGAAGCTGCTGGAGGAAGGAGTGTGTGATTGATCAGTTCACGAGGTGTTGTACCTTCCTCTCTTACATTTTCTCTTTCCCTCTTCCTCCCATCTTGTCTCCCGCTGGCTCTGCAGTGGTGTCGTACCTGTCCCTCCTAAAGCAAGTCAAAAGGCTGCTGGTAATAAACAAAGTGTCTGTGGCTTGTTTCAGAAAGGAAGCTGAAGGAATAGATTTTTTTTCTGGTCAGTGTCACCATTCAACAAGCAAGTTGTTGTCTTTTCTTTTTAGCAGTGGCTTGAGATTTCGGAGGATGTCGCCAGGGCTTGAACAACTGCAGAGTGCAGACTCACAGTCTCCTTCCTTTGAGTCTTCTACAGAAATACAGCCAGACCCTGAAAAAGAGATTCACTCTTGCCAAAGCCCTTTCCCAAAATAGCCACTATTTTTCACAAAACTTTGTTTTGATCTATGGAGCGTCCTTTTTCTTCAGTAAAACTTTTCTTTCTTATTAAACACTGGAACTGGTAAAGGGAAAATCCTGCATTTCTATGCCAGGTATAAGATAAAATAGCCAGATTTTGAAGCAGGGTTTAAAAAAAAAAACCAAAAAAAAAAAAACTAAAAAACCCAGAGTTCTCTGTATTATAATCACTGATTGTTAAGGGGATTGCAAGTTCATGCCAGGTGTCCAAGGCAGGTTACTCAGCAATGTGGAGCTGGACAAGGTCTCTGCGTTTGATTTCCCCCCCTCAAAATACTGCTGTATTGAGAAATGTTGTCTCCACTGCGCCTTGGGCTGCAGTGGGAGCCATGCAGGCAGATGACTTGAAGGTGGCACTTAAAACTTGAAGACTGATTGGGAGCTCTGCCTTGTTACATCCAAGATAGCCAGGCCCGGTAACTTGTGTGTTTCTGAGAAGGGTTTTTTCGGGGCAGCAGTGCACTTCCCTAGAAGTAGCATGGAGATAAAAGAAGGCTGAGTAAGGATTGTCAGCTTTGAGCAGAATCTAAGCTCGTTTGGTTGAAGTTCCCCCAGCCTGTCTGGGAAATGCTATTCTTGTCCAAAGGTATATCTTCTTTTTATAAACATGCATTATATGGCTAAAACATTCCGATTTTAAAACAGAGTAACTCAAGCTGATCATGAGCTTTGTGTCGATTCAAAGTGAAGGTGTGCAGAGAATGAAGTTTCCGTTTGGGTTGGGTGGCGGTAGGAGACAGACCACAAAGCCTGGTTTGTCTCTTTTTTCTAAATCCTGAAGAGGTCCGAAAAACAAAAAAATGTGAGGCTTTTGGAGCCATGGAAATTCTGTCATGTATCATTTTGGAGATGCTGATGTGAACTCCTCTGGGTAGGCTGGCTGGCAGCCCGGTGTGCTGGGGAGTCTGGGATCTGGACAGACAATTTCCTGGTCAGCCGGGGAGCCAGGATGCTTCTCGACTGCAGGACTCAATCCTCTCCAGGTCTTTTAGGGTGGGCATGCTTCACACCCCTCTTCATCTTCCTTTACCTCTCCCAAATTAAATCTGAGGTGGATCGGAGGAATCATGTGCTACGCAGTTTTGGGGATAGTGATTTCTCTCGATGAAACTTGCAGTGATGTTCTCTTCCCCTCATGCCAAAACTTGTTCTTACTTATGTCACTGCACATGCTTTGTTTAGCAGAATTGTGCTTTTCTGTCCAGAGGCAGAAACGCTGGTGGGAATTAGACCTTTGTGTCTAGAAGGGACTTTCTGGGTTATCAAATGCTGTGTTCCCAATCTGTGTCACATTTGCTGCTAGTGTTTCACAGGAAGACCCTAATATACAAGGAAGAACACTCAAATCCTGCTCAATAAATTTGGGGGATTATCTACTGGAGCATCTGGAAGGAAAAGAAAGTGTCTTTGATTAGGCATATCTGAAGTCATTATTTCCAACTTTTTGGTGGAAACTGTTCATTTCATTTTATGCTTAAATAACCCTTTGTGAGCTTTCATTAGAAATATGTCATACGTTTTTATGCTGCAAGAACCAGAAGATAAATATGGTATTTTTGTCAGGAAGGACGTGTGGGTTGCCAAGGTCAAAGATGTAGGGGGATATATAATTTTCAGTTGTAAAAATTTTGAAAAGTTATTAACATAAATCACTGTACAATTTCATGGAAGTCATTTGCATTCTATAGAAGTTTAAAGATGCAATTATGCTTCTTTTTTCTGGTGTGAATGTCAGTTTGACAAGGATGTTCTTCCTAGGAAGAACGGTCTCTAGAACAAGTATAAAACTGAAGTATTTTCCTTATTCTTCATTTTCCATCTTTTTTTTCTGTTGTTCTTTTCTGCCTCTGCCTTAAAACAGTACCGTTGCTTCCAGTCTTCAGTATCGATCCATAATTCAGGGGAACCCCTCGTTCATTTTAGCTGAGAGTATACAGTGTTAGAAATACATTAGTTAAAACCGTTGGTGTGGCTCTTAGCAATGAGACCTTGCAATGCATCTTCTTTCCTGCTGTGGTCATCTGCAATCTCAGTACTGATGTACTTTCAGCGCCAGCTAGGCTTTGAAACGTTGGTTTTGGGCCGTTGCTTTTGTTGGCCAGCCTCTTGGCTGGGCTGTATTAGGAGAAAAGGTGAAAGGCACGTGGAGGGTATTGGATTTTGGCAGTCTTGAGCGTCTAAGAATTACCTTATATGTATCTTCAGGGTATTTTGTCTGTGGTTGTACATATGTAGCTGCCGCTGTTTTATGGACCTTGTTCTGGCTAAGAGCCTTTGGGGACTGAAGCTGTGCTTCCAGGTAAGTTGCACAGGACCGAACCTGAGGGGACCCTTCAGATACACGGGACAATGAATCATTAAGAAATTGACTAGCCCTTGAAAAATATAGACTATAGATGTTTACTTAAAAAAATAAGTATTTTAAAATAAATATTTAAAACGTTTTTGCAATATTTTAAATATGTACCTCCACATGTGATTTATTTTTTACAGAATGATTTGGGTGTATAGTTTTTGTCAAACTTACTTAAGTCTACGCTGTATATGCTGTGCTGTCTTGCATGATAAGGCAGTCTGTGTGAATCGTAACCGCCGTTTTGAAGGTTGTGGCTAATGACGTATCCCGTCTTCTTCGTTGGCAGGTTCCAGTTGCACACTGTTTTGGGCCTCCAGGACATTACAAAAGAAAGTTTTGCACTGTGTGCAGAAAGTCACTAGATGCACCTGCCTTTCGATGTGAAGGTAACTTCTTACCTAGTGACGCAGGTGTCTGTCTGTTATGCAGTAATGTGCGCTTTGCTTATGTATGTGAACACGCACAAACGATGTAATCTATGCCAACAATGGAAAAGTTGACTATGCCTGTATTGCATTAGAGAAATTTTTTGGTTTGTTTATCATGCACTAATTGACCATGGAAAAGGGTACCTTAAATTAAGGAAACTATTGTCCCATATGGATACTGTCTTTCACGTTTCCTCCGATTTATTTTGGGCGAGTCCATGGTTTTGGGGGTGTGCTATGAGCCCAGGCCTGAGAGGTGAAAAGGACGAGATGCTATTACTGCAGAGTAAAGGCTTCTCCTATTGGAGCAATTTATTTCAGTTTTCCACTGGAAGCTTTGGCTACAGGGGACCATCTGGTATTCATGTTTCTAAAACCTCCCCCTTCCTGCGAAAGAATAGAATATAACTTTTCTCTGTGTTGGCAGTCTCGATAATCTGTTCCTTGCCAAGGGGATATGGTGCCTTAGATGGAAAGGTATTTGAAAATATTATCTGTCAAAATAATACTGCTCAGAGCGTTCTGACATAGACTCTCTTAAAAAATAATAATAATAATAAAGTAAATCACACTAACACCAGAATTTCAGAATCTACTGACTTGAAGTACGTGTTGGCACGAATACATCACTGGTTTCGATTTGGGATAGCTCCTTAATTTTCTCTTGTCTCCTTTGAACCTCCCTGAGTTTCTAAGGTACTGTGGAGGTTGTGAGGTTGAAGAGAATTCAGTCTTTTAGAAGAATATTGCCTGTGAACTGTTCAAAAAACAGAAGAGAGTATACTGAGAGGCGAATCAATTCAGTAGGCATTTGAGATGCTAGTATTGCTGTTGTGCTAAAAATATTGTCTGATTTGTTGTGATTGTTTACATGTATGTGTAGGGGAAATATTTGTCTTTGATCAGAGAATTTGGAGCCTTAGTGGTACATTGTTTTTGGTCCTGCTTTTATCTTGTGAGTTGCACAAGGCATGTTAAAATACAGTTCTCTGGCTCATCAGAGTCTGTCGCTTAAGTATAATTACCACGTTAGCTGGATGATCTGGTGGGATGGTCACGAAGCTATAGATACCACAGAGTCTTTTCGGATGTCCTGTGTTTGTAAGCGTCACAGCTTATGTCTGGCATTAAATAAGCGTGAAGGATTTTAAAAGAAAATAATTTTCGTTAGCTCTTTAGTTTGGTGGTCTATTTTAATTTAAATTTTGCTTTTATATTCTTAGAATATTAATTTTATTGTATTGACTTTGTACCCATTGCAAAGGAAAATTTATCTTCTAAAGGTTTTAATTTAAATGTTTTTAAACAAGAAACATGTGAAATCACTTGTTGTATTTAGATACTACAAATGTTTGGACATTTTTCTCTGGTTCAGTAAAGGTTCGGAAGTTGTGTTCCTAGCGTGGATTAAACAGGATTTTTGTTTTGTGTGGTATGACTTTGTTTGCCATCCCGTTTTCTGAATAATAGTAAGTCTACAAGTTGTTTTTCTGACATTTTTTCCAAATGTGTTTAAAAAGGGCAGCTGAGCTCCTAAAATGTATGCGATCCTTCCTTTACTCTTCAAAAATACTGTTAGAATTGATTTTTAAGTCAGCTATTTTAAAACTGTGAAGTTTTTAAATTCAGATGTTAAACTTTCTTTTTGCTTACTTCCAATGACAGTACTTAATAGTACAAGTCAACTATCACTTAAGATGTTCTCTTCTGATACTGAAATGTAAAGAGTTTTTGTTGAAATCTTTTGCCATAATTCGGTTACAAAAGGGGGGTTAAGATGAAATTACCTTTTGTGGGCAAATGATTGACATTAGATGTCCATTTTAAATAAACATTTTGTTTTACATTCTTCGTATTTTACAATAAAAAAGTAGTTTTGTGATTTTTAAATTTTCTATTTTTGTAAAGAAAGTGAAAGTTTTCAGACGAACACAAGACACTGGGTGGGTGTGGGAGAGTCCCTTAAATCTGTATTCTGGAAAATGAGCGTGTATGAATAGTAAGCTGTAGTGTGCTGAAGTACCCACACTTTTTAGGCAAAAATTGTTATGATATTTGAACTCCAAATTCTGTTGAAAATTACTCATGTGCTTTGGATAGCTATTTTTGCTGTAGAATTCACTGGTAAAAGTTTCAACAAAGTTAAAGCTGGATTGATTCATAATGACTAGTGTTCCTCTTACTTTTCTTTCCAAGAAGAAAGGCTGGAAAGAAAAAGGAGAAAAGGGAGGAACCCAAACATGTGTTAGTGTTGGATCTGTTGTAATACAAGTTTCTTTCTAAGCATCAATCATGTTGCATCAAGTATCAATCAGGAGTAGCAAATTGTCTGTTTGTTTAAAAAAAAAAAATTACTTAAAGGATAGATTTTTTTTTTTTTTGGTTTTGAAGGAGAGCAGTTAACATTTAAAAGATTATTCTGCCACGTTGATGTATTTCAAATAAACCAATCTGACTGTTGGCATTTAAAAAGGCATTCACAGCACTTTCTTGATGAACTTGGACGGAATACCTTTGTTCTGTTGCGAGTTAAAGAATTGCCTAGCTCACAGAAGGGCTGCTAAAGATGAAACTTTATTTTTTGTGGGTTGGTATTGTTGTGGGACCCTTGCTTTGAATTGATCTTTCCTGTCAGCAGGGAGGCTATCTTAAAGGTTTTTTTCTTTGTAACTCCTTCTGTGCCACTGCTAATTCTGCGCTGGGGACAGGGGATGCTCACGTCAGAAGCAGCAGATATGTCTTAAAGCAGGAGGAAAAAAACCTGTGTTGTGCTTGCATTAGCGGAATTAATGATATAACGCTTTTGTTAATTCCTCAAAGCTGTAATTTGGTTTAGAGAAGCTTTTAGTGTTAGTGAGGACACAGGTCAAAGCATATAGCTTGCCTTCGAGCTAGATTTTTTACAGAATCGTAAAATCTTTGTGTTAAATCTACGGATGTGGTTTGGCAAGAAGTTGTTTGAGCAAAAGAGGGGCAGTGTCCCACCTCAGATAGAGGTCTTTGAGTTCTCCAAAGCAGTAAGAGATGTGTTGTTGTGGGGAACTGCGTGTGAAAATTTGTGGTCGAGTTAGAAAAGCACAAAAAACACAAAAGCAGTGGTACATCATGGTTTTCTGCAGTGTTAAGAGTAAGACAATGTTAACATTGACTGCTTTTTCCGGAGCTTGGAGATTGACTTCAGAATGAGGTATTATGCTCTGGGTAATTTAATGCTATTTTCAAGATACTTGCAGATAACATGGCTAGCGTTTGCAATGGCCCCCGTCCAGTCTTCAGGTCTTCAGATTTTTCTGATACGGTTGGAACAATAACTTGTTTGAGCAGAACCAAAAAAAAAAAAAAGAAGAAGAATTTGAATCTTGACTCTTGTGTCATTTACTCAAAGAAAAATCGGATGCCTTCCCAGAGTACTTCTATATACAACTCTTTAAAAAGCAGCTATAGCTGGATCTTTTTCATACATATTCATTTGTGAGATCCTTAGCTTTTCTAAGTCCTGCAATTATGAAGCTAGGCATCAAGTTTCTTATTTGCTGAGTGTGGGTGGTGGTGGTGGTTGTTGTTTTTAAATGACTGGTTGCTTGGATTTTAGCATTTTTACTATTTTTTTCTCAGTTCTCTCTTCTTTTATATCTGATGCTTCTTCAAATCAGCTTTTAAAAAATGAAAGTACTTTATCCAAAAAAAAAAAAAGGAAAATTTGCCTAAAACTCGGTAGTTTTCACTAAAATTTCTTCTAGCTAAAGGATAGAATAGATATTTTGGAACATTAAAATTGTTTAGAATGCTCTGAAAAAGTGTTTATTTTCCTTTTCCTGACAATGAAGTGATGACTGACAGCATGCAAAGACAGCTTGGACAAAGCTCCCGTGAGCTGAAATGTACCACTTTATTCTCGCTGGGTTTAAAATTAAATCCATTGAGTGTCACCTGATGGTAAAGGAAATTTTGCTCAGGAACTAAATTCTCTCCCTTGGCTGCTGGGAGTCTCCCTGTAAAGCAAGTTGTCCGGTCGTTTTGCCTGTTTTGACTTTTGTGCGTCATGTCGCCTTGCAAATAGCAGAAACAAATGAGACACGTTGGAAAAATACTCTCTTTATCAGTGCTGCAAGAAAGCCGTTGAGCGTTGGATTTGTGCTGTTGGTGTGATTGGGCAGTACCTCAAAGGATTAATCTCTTTCTGTCCTTGGAGTGTACTCGATCTTTGTTTCCAGGTGGTTCTGAGGCTAAAGATCTGATTATCTGGGGAGGGGAGATATCGGAAAAGCGTGTTTTAGTTTGGAAAGCCAGCGTGCTCGAGGGTGGTGTTTGTTAAGGGAGGGTGGTTTCAGGAAGACCATCATCTTACGCTTAGGACTTGACAGTGTTTGGATGCGGATGAAGGGCTTTCTGTTAGCTCCTAAGCTTCAGCATTTTTAGATGGGATTAAATTAAAGTGAGCTTGAAACACAAGAAATGATTGTATTAGAGAAGGCAGCGGTTCCTGCGAAACTATGAGACGAAGCTGTAATAAGCCAGATGGTTATTACGCGTCTAACTTTGTGTACTGGAGGAAATATGGCAAATGCTTATGAGCGAAATTAACTTTTGCCTTTCCTCGTATTTGCTAGCTGCATCAATTTAATACAGAGGAAACCGAACAGCACACAGGGCGGTAATGATAGAGCTGCTTCTATTGCCTGTATTTTAACAGAAAAGGGCTTGAAGGAAAGAAAACAGGGTGCCAAAAAGTAGTGGAAGAAGGATGGGGGGGGGTGAAGGGGCGAGAGGGCAAGAACGTCGGGGTTCACGCTTAAAGAAGTTTTCTTATTTTTGTGTTTTTAGTTTGTGAGCTACACGTGCATACAGATTGTATCCTGTTTGCTTGTAGTGACTGCCGGCAGTGTCACCAGGATGGGCACCAGGACCATGTAAGTACCAACGCCGGTGCAGCAGAGCGTAGTCCTGCATTTTCAGCGTCAAAACGTGGGCTGTAGAGGAGAGGGAGGAGCCTTGAGGTTTTCTTTATTACACCGATGATTACCAGAGCACTCTTATTTCTTCCTTGTAGATGGAGGGAACATGTGGCTGTGGAATGCATTGCAAACAGTGAGAGGAACTTAAATTCCGATAAATACATCTATTTATGATGCTTATAGAAGGCTTGTTCAAAGGTCTGGCTGTGTATGCCACATAGTAGTTGGGAGTGGGGGGGAGAATCATCTTACCAAAGCACTTGCATTGCAGAAGCTGGCAATCGAATTGTTTTTCTTCTGGTACGTTGAGCTGTTGGATGCTTTGCATCACAGAATTAGACATTTCAAACATTATCATGTTCTTCAGGCTTTCTACGATCCGTCTGAGGCAAGGCTTTGATTTTTTTTTTTTTCTTTTCACTGTGAAATACACCGATAGTGCTGATCTTCAGGATATTTTTTTAAAAATTTTGTTTTTGTGGTCTTTGAAGACAAAACACTGTGTACATAGTTTGATGCGCAAGTTTTTTTATGAAATGTAAGAGTGCTCAGGTTCATATCTTTAGTAAGAAAATACTTAATGTCCTAGTCTGCTTCCTGTTTTCTCAGAGCTGTTTGAGCTACTCATGCTAAAGTTAGGACAAAGATGCTTCTGCATCCCCTGTTTGGTGCAATGCTAAGCTGTGATATGTCCTCCTAGGATACTTACCACCACCACTGGAGGGAGGGAAATCTCTCTTCGAGTGCTCGGTGCGAAGTTTGCAAAAAAACCTGTGGCTCTTCTGAGGTGCTGTCTGGCATGAGATGTGAATGGTGTGGCATTCTGGTATGTTCATATTCTTGGGTGTATTTATGACAGAACTCTATTAAATAGTAGACCTGGGCTTTTCAGGCCATGACTGATTCTGGAGCTGGTGATATTTATCTGTTAGATGGAAAATTTGTTGTTGTTGTTTTTTTTTTTTTTTAACTTTTAGTCATCAAAATGGGGCAATTTTTAAAGTCACAGTTAAACTTTAAATTTAAATTCCATTAGACTTACAAGCTTCTCCTCACAAGGGTGGTGTTACTTTTGCTGTGTGAAATCAGAATTAATTTTAAAATGCATACCTTTATGTAAGGTCAGAGATGTGTTGTTGTAATAAACTTATTCCTTTTTCAGTGTAGAATGTTCTTAAACTGTGAGCTTTTTCAGTAACGACTGCTAGTTTCTGCATTTTTCCTTTTGCATGGCTCTTAATTCCTGTGCAATGTCATGGTATCCTTCAGTGATCCTCAGGAAAGCCACGGCTCTTCATGTAGTAATATACAATTTACTGGGTAGATAGGGGATGGTCCGTCCGTTGAATACTGCCTGGTGATGAAGTACAGTTGCAGTGCAAAGGAGATGGGGCAGGGACTGAGAAGTAGATTTGATAAATAAAATCGTTAATCTGCCACTTAATGCACGAGGAGGTTCGTTATGTTATAGTCATCTAAAACAAAAGGTTTTTCAGTATTTTGGGTATGACCTGAGTCGCGTAAAAATAGTTTTAGTGATTTTTTTTTGTTTTTTTTTTTTTAACTGATGTGATTCCTAATTTCTGAGGTGGGGGAAACTAGCTTTGTGAACACTCTTAACACACAAAATGTGCTGTGTAGAATATGTGAACCTTTGTATGTGTGCACCTTTAAATAATGACTGAGGATAGAGTACAAATACAAATCAGAAATTAGCCAGTCAGGCCTTGGAATAAACCTCTCAAAAGTGTTATCCCCAAATTTGCCAGTGGGTATAACCGAGTAAGGAAATACTGCTATTTTCAAGCTCTTCATAACCTGTCCACCTCTCTGTCATCCCCCTTGCCCCAGCCCACCAATAAATGCACATGTAGAATGTAAGATTCAGGGCTTGAGACTCAAAATCTTAATCTTGTCCAGACAGCTGTCTTTAGCTTTTACTAGAGCAGATTTGTAATGCTTGCGGTTTCTTCATGTGTTAAGACTTCCCGCTGTTAGTTATATAAAAACTTAATGGAACAAATTAAAACATGGGGTGAAAAATGGCTCACTGATTTCACTGAAATCAAAGTGATTTATAGAAGGTCTGTATGCGTTCCAGCCTGGTTTTTTTTTTTTTTTTTGGTAGTACCAGTGCATATTGTGTTATAAACATACTCGTTTTCGTTGTGTTTTGTTAAGTGCTTAACTGGTGTGCTTCTATTTATAGGCTCATGCTGCTTGCTACATAATTGTCACACCGGAATGTACTTTTGGAAGATTAAGGAATATGATTCTTCCTCCAAGCTGCGTGCAATTATTTTCTCGCAACTTCAGCAAACTGCATTGTTTTCGAATATCAGAGAACTTGCAAACCGAACCAGGTAAAAAGCTGTCGTAGCTGATTGCAACTAATTGCTGACTGTGTTTAACCTAGTGTTATATTTCACTGAGGCACGTGAGCGCTAATTTTGCAATGGCTTTTGAGGATGAACTATCACCTTTTGCTAATTCTGGGCAGTACAGGATAGAGATCCTGGATGCAGACCGTGTGCGGTATTCCTCAACTTTACTGTTTACAGAGCAGTTTGAAAGCCATTCTTTTGGTGGCAAACATGCAAATGACTTGGTTTTCCCACAGTGAAGTTGCCTTAAGAAGCCTGGAGTTAAAACTTGTGAACGGTTTACTACGCTTGCAAGAATAAGATGAACTCTTAAGGATTTGAACAAAACCTCCTCTTAATGTTACAGTTCAGATTATTTCGGCAAGAATGGAGAGGGACAGATGAGCGCGCTTCCAGTGCCATTTTATATCTGATGTCTCTCCCTGTACACACAACAGTGATTACTGAAATTATTCAAGGCATTGCAGAAACCATGCTTAAAGGCAAAAAGAAAGCATAAACCTCAAAACTGAATACATAGTTGGCAAATTAGGGTTGTCATTGCCGTAAACACTTACTGATACACATGCTGTTTTTTGTTTGGGATATCCTGCATACAAAATCTCTTTCCCTCTTCGATTGAGCATTTGCCCTTTCAAGATTTCTGTGCTGAAATTTAGCAAAGTAACAGAGTGCTGCCATCTAGAGCATACATTGGCTATACAGCTCTTTTGGTGCAAGAGAATCTTTTTAAGTGATTGAAATCATTTTGACTTATATTTTGATTAGCATGTTCTTCTAAAGTGTTTCTTTGAGCTTGAATTTAATGGGAAAGCTTAGGTGAGGTAGGTCCTGGAAATCAAGCGTTAGCAGCTTCTTTCCTCCCAGGCTCATAGGTTGCTCTGTGCTTTCTGCTTTGATGTCAAGCTTCCAGGACTGTTTCTGTGCACGTGAAGGCAGCTGGTTGCTAGCAGGAGCTGCGTGCTGGTAAATGCACTAGCTGTAGCAGCAGTCCTGTTACTGTGGAAGCTACGTAACCACCAGTCTGCGTAAGGCAGATACATCAAAGGACCTATAAAAGCGTGAAAGCGGGAGGGGGTATTGTTTTGCTTGCTTGTTGGTTGGTTGTTTTTCTGCTGAGTTTTTTTTGGTCTGTTTTATTTTTAATGTTTTTGTTTGCTGGAGGTGGCCGGGGCAGAGAAGTACAGCAGATGCTTGAAAGTCAAGATGTTTTTAGCACTTCCAGGTTGAGAAATACCAGGAAATACACAAGCTGGATAAGCTTGGAAGATGTGTTACAGCTTTATTGTTAGGTATTGGGAAAGTTTCCCAAAAGCTCTATTGAGGATGAAGTTATGTTTTAATTAACAGAAGTTAAGCACAAACTTTTTAAATAGTCTCATTCTCGTGTGAGTCTTCTGATGTTAGCTAAGTTTTTCTTTTAAACAGAAGAAGCTTGTTCTTTTTTTCACTTTTGAATCACCTCTAAATAAGACTTTAATACAGAACTGCTTGAGGGACAGACTCCTAGGCCTACAGCTGCATCTTCTCGTCTATTCCTCCATTACTTTAAGTGATGGAAGAGAATATTTTCCACTTCAGGACTAAGGCTGCATGCTACTGTACCAGTTTGCATTACGTACATACAGGTTATTTGAAGTAATAACGTTTTTTTGCCTCCCTCTAGTTAGAATGTGTCTTGTACTCTGAATTTAAAGAACGAAGTGCAGATCAGTCATTAGCTGGTGATCGGGAGCGGGCGTGAGGGGAAGGGGACATATTCAGTAACTTAGTTTGGACTGTTTCCAGTACCTTAATGCATTTTTACCTGGCATCCTTCTGGCCTGGATGTCTGCCTGTGACACTTGCCTTCTTGGTGGATGTTTCGATTTTTTTTTATTTTCTAGATTTTTGTTTTGTCTTGTCTTTTGACCAATGGACCGTAGTTGTGGCACAGCGAATAGCAATTGCAGCGGGATGCCCACCTTGCAGCCTGGTGCGCGCATGGCGTTTTGTTCTGGTTTCCCTTAACTCGTGGTGGTGTATGACACTTTATTTGAGCACCCAGTTCGCTCTTTATCAGGGTACAGCTTCGATGTCGTTACGCTTGGCACCGTGCTACGCCTTCCGCCTCCGCCGGAGGCTCGTGTAGGACTTCTGGTTGGAGGCCCGAGTCCTGCTGCTGCCTGTGCTGGCACGCCGTACTGGGCTGGCTTATGTTCCACCCTGCTGCCGCCCTCGGAGGAGAAAAATGTATTGAGTTTGTGGATTTGCACAAATCTTCCTGTATGGGACTGAGTGCAAGGAAGGAGGATGCAGTCAGGATGTGACTTCGCAGAAGCAAACTTACTAACAGTAGCTTTTCTTTTAATTATTTCTAGGTATTTTGTGTGTGCTAGTACAGACTGTACTGTCCTCTGAGATGTTAGCTCTTAGTGATAGTGATGAGCTGCTTTGAAAGCCCTCTTCCAGACTGAAGTAATTTCTTTTTCTTTATCTGCATATTTATTTGTTCAGTTCTTGAAATTATTTATGTAATACTCATAATTCTGACTGGAAACCTCGCACTCTGGTTCCTGGACTGATTTGGTATTGAAAACTTATTCAAGGAGATGAAATGTGCCTTGAGCACAGGCAACCCTCACGGCCTCAAAGTGATGAAATATGCTAGCTGAAGAGTAAAGCTAATGACGTGGAAGAATTCTCAGGTATACCATCACTGTGGTTGTGTGACTATGCAGGTTTTTTTTGTTTTGTTTTATGCTATTTGTAGGGTATGGATTTTTATTTTAAAATAATCAGAAGAGGAGAGTGTTATTCTCTTGTCTGGCAGGATTTTTTTTGTTAGTCTTCCACGAAACCTTTCTTAAATGACAGTTGTTTTTTTCTGCCTCATTCAAATTAAAAAGAGTTCTGAACATGTTTCTTTTCCACAGATGAAGACGACGATGTTGATGGATCCACACAGGGGTCAGCAAAAGATGTCCAAATTTCAACAGATTCAAGTAAGCAAAATTTTACTAAGTCGTGAATATTGACCTATTCCAGTCTTTATACATATAATCTTAATTTACTTTTCCTTATGAAATAAGTAGGAAATGGATATTCTTGTAATGATAGGTGTCATTTTGGGGTCCTGAGTTTGGGTCTGTTACATATCAAGATCGTATCAACTCTTTCATCTCTATTTCCTATTGGTAGATTATTTTGGCATAAGTGTCAGTCTGCTCGTTAGCCTGACAAACAGATCATAAAGTCGGCTTTCCCCAGACTTTCTCTCTACAGGTCAGTACTACAGCGCTAAATTGCTAAAGAGCACGCTTCATAAATCACAGTTAGGCATTTCTCTCAGCATAATAATCGAAGAAAGAAGTCGTGGTGCTAATGATCCAAAAATAAGCGATCAAGGTAATGGGTAGGCAGCATGTCTTTTCAAAGCCTTTTGCCTTTAGGATAGCTGGGTCCAAATCTTACTACAGACGCAAGGTGCATTTTTAGATTTGCTCAGGCCTGGTCCAGTAGAAGTGATATATTCCTGTGCATCAGGATTGGAGACAGCTGGCTCCTTCTTACGAGTTAGTTCTCCTGCCTGTGGAGCTTTCTGGGCTTGGTATTGGCCACTTTCTTACTTTTCTGAAGAATGAAGCCAATGTGCAATTTGAGGGCAAAACACTTCCCTAACTATATCCTTATTAGAAACTAGAAAAATATAATACTTTCTGCCTAATGTAGTTACATGAATGACGCTCAAAGCAGAAAGTGAAGAACAAAGAACATGCCTTTTTGCTTGTTTCCTTTAAGTGTAAAGTTCTTGCAAATCCAGTGTTGTATTTGTGAAAATGCTGTTCTGACTAAAAAAAAAAAAAAAACGTGCCGGCTCATGCCAGTAAATAATTAACTTAGATATGGAAGCGATCTCATGTTATGTATGCTCATAATTCATTTTAAAATTTGAAGCTGGAGTCTCTTGATTGACTACAAATAAGTTATGATGGACCACTATGCTTCCTTATTATCGGGTCCAGACTCTGAGTGACTGTGGGTTATCTAAGAAACTGGCACTTTTTCCAGTGGCTGTTTTAAATGAAATACGAGGTTGAATGTCAGGACTTTTGTCCTTATCAGCTAAGGCTATTTGCTTTACTTATGACTGCCAATGAGAGCAAGATGTGTATATGGGTGTTTGAATTCAACCGGTAGAAAATACTAGTAGAGGACAGTTCAGCTTTGGACAGCCTTTCCAAGAGAAGGAAGAAAACAATGTGAAAATTCAGAACTGCAAATAAACTTGAATTTGCCTTTTGTTCTTGCACAGTGTCCGTCAGCAAACTGGAGAAAGCAGCAGTAGATGGTACACTTTCAATGTATTATTAAAAAAAAAACAAACAAAAAAAACTACTTGTGTGTTAAGTATAACAGTGATACTAAAACAGATTGCTTTCCCTTTTGGTTTTCACAAAACAGAAATCGGTGTAGAGGTCCCGTAGCTTTATGTGCTACAATTTAGAGTGCTCAATAGGTAGGAAGTGATTTTTAATGTCCCCTTAAAAGAAAGGTGGGGTGGGGGGGGAAAGACCTATAAAATGTTTAAAAGTCTTTGTTCAGTTATATTATGCATCACCAAATCTGGTAGCCCAACAGAGGTGAGGCTGCTGCAGGTCCCTGTTCCCAGGTCCAGCTAGTAGGAAGGGTGAGCGTGTGCACCCTTGGCTCCAGGGCCGCTTACCCTACATGTCCCACAAGTCCGGCTGGGTGTCTGCTAGTGGTTGCACACTGACACAAGCACCTGGTTGCTGGCACCCAGACACACGTGCCCTCTCCCATGTGGTTCCCCTCCAGCGTGTGGCACTCAGACCTCCATATGCACGTGTGCGCACAGAATGGAGAGCCCCTCACCCAGGAAAATAGTTAGAAATGGAGTTTAATGAGAAGACAGGACAGACTGTGGTGATCAGGTGCAGAGCATGACCAGATGAACATCCTGACCAGCGCTGCTTACACATGGCAGTCCCTTTCATCCCCTTATTTTGCCACGTGGTTTTCTCCCCAAACCACCTTGATCCCCACCTGTGGTCCTTTCCTTAAAAATCCTGTGATAAGTTTTGTACCATCCCCAAAAGCTCTTTTTCCTGCCTCCTATAATGAGTCCAGTACCCCCTGTGCAGTAATCCACCATCAATCTTTAAGTTGCTCCTGTTGACCCGTGGTGACAGGTGTCAGCCCCGGACCACGAGGCTGATGGCTGTCTGTGCCCCTTTGTGTTTGGGAGCGGGGGGGCAGGGGGAATATAACCTAACAAATTAAACGTGATAGGGGCATAGTCCCAGCATGTTGGACCTCTTGTATCTATTTCTAGATAATACCATTTAGTAATGTGGGTGAAAAACGAGCTATTCATTAACTTTTGTATGTTGACTTGGAATATTTGCCACATCTTTTAGGATGTTACCACACTTTCCTTCAAGAGTGCCTGAACTGAATTATATTCCAGAAGGTTGTAGCTTTTCTTATTTACAGCTCTCTGTGTATTACAGATGTGTCTCTTTTAAAAACAGTGAAAATAACTCAGAATAAATTGAATAACCTTGGCTTGTAAGGAGATGCCATTAGTTTAAGGGAGAAATAAATAGTGTGTGGAAGGTCTGTAGATTAATACTAGAAGAAAGTTTAAATTAGCATCTTGTGTTCTTTTTTGTTCCCTTGCTCTTTAGTATGATCGTTGCATGAAATGGAAAGTTAGATTAAAACCTTAGGCTTAGCAGCTTAAATATGTTTTGCAAGTCAAACGTGAAACTTAGCCTAACAAGATACTGAGGCCAAAAGTATAAAGTGACCTTAAAAACAACGCTACACTTTTTTTCTAAGATGATTGATTTAACAGATGTACAGATCTGCTGAAAAAAAATTATGAGCAAGTTTGGAAAAGGATTGTGAATCCTCATGCTTGGGAACGTGAGCCAGCTTCTAAGTGTTTGTCTACGCAGAGAATAATTAACTTCAGGAGAACTGAACATTATGGGAGTAGTAGGATAAACACTGTGTGCATGCCTTTAGCCTTTATTACAGGGTAGTTAGTTGTCTTGCTTGGGGAAAGGATTAAGCCCCGAAGCCACTTTCATACTAACGTAACTGTGTCTCAGTCATACTGGGAATGCATAAATGGTAGAACCGTTCTATACTGACAAACTTCACGTAGGAGTTGGGGGGAATAAGGCAGGGGATTAGAAGTGCTCTGTAGGTCCAGCTTCTGGAGCTCCTTCGGAAGCGTTTGTCGTTCCTGAGGTGGGGTGTTGAACTAGATTTCAACTAACGCAGCTATTCCTGTTTTCTTGGAGGCAGAACTCATTGTTCTCAGCTAAGACACAGCCACAGACGTATTCTATCGAGCCCGAGAAGTCAAAGGCAAAATTTTAAGAGTTATTCCTATTATTTCATTGTAATATGAAGACTTACTGTGCAAAAAGAAGTTGGTTTGTTGTCTACATGCAACAAATGAATCCCAGGTGACCTATCCCAGTAGCTCTCGAAATGAGAAATGAGTCATTAAGAGCTCTTACCTGTGTGTGAATATGAAGAGAGCCGGGAGTATGAAAATACATTAGATTCTGTCTCTAACTGCTTACCGGGAATCAATAAAAACTGAAGGCCTTTAACTGCTTGTATAGTCAGGCCTGGATAGCTTTCATTTGTTTTAAGGTTTGTCCACCATTGGTAGCACTTCAGAGATGTTGCTTTTCCACATCCTCGACTTCTTTTCCTCACAAAAGCTTAATTTTCAGAGGTATTTATTCTTCAAGAGATACTCCTTTGCAAGTTCCATTACCATATATAGGTCATGCTAAAAACTATTTTTTGCCCAAGGACAGTTTCAGTATCCCATCTTTTGAAAAATAACGTTGTATAGGGTTGTGTTGAATGAACTAGGCACTTCAGTGCTGGAAAAGTTTGTGTATTTCCTTTTCTTGGCTGAATTGCCTGTGACTGCTGCAGAAAAGAAAAATAAAGTGCTCTGAAAAATCACGTGCTACTTTTCTTTTGTTTCACTTTCCCCCTGTTGTGCATATCTTCTTTTCTCCTCCTTCCTCCAACCCTTTTTGTCTGCCTTTTCTGAAACTTGATATAGTACACTATTATTCTCACTTCTCACTGTTCTGTTTTGTACTTTTTTTTTCTCCTAGACTTTCCATTCCAAACAGTTCTCCTAATTCCCCTCCCTCCCCAGGAACAACAGTTGCTCGCCTAGTGTTGCTGCCTATTTGCTTTGGTTCCCTTTCCGTCTGCTTGTCCTTCTTTTGTTCACTGAATCCCTTTTCCCCACATCCTTGATGTCTTACACACATCGGTTGTCAAAGCATCTGCTGCTCAATATGCCTATTTCAGGGAAGTCGAACACCTTTTTAAATTTTTATTTTATTTTTATTGCTTCCTAAAGATTTAAAGAGGTCTTCTGGCAAATGTCTTCAAACAAAAGAAGAAAGATAGAGAAATCTTCCTATAGTTCTGTAGCATCGCTGTCAGAAGGTCCTGGAGAGGTGTTAGGTAATATTATTAGTTAATGCTATTTTATTCCCGTGCCTCAAGGGTCCTTATGGTGAGGTCCTATTTTATTTTATTTATTTTAAAAATTAAACGTGGAATTTTAAGAGTGCCTGGAATTGATGTGTGGTTTCTGCTTTTGGGCTTGTTTCTCTGACTTCATTCTCACCACTTAACATCTTGCTAGTCTTGATGCTTAGATATAGTTTCTCCCTGGCCACCCACTGGAGAAGTGTATAAAAACATTTCATGAGATCTCTTGTGGGCTTGACAGACCTTCTGGCTATGTGTTGTCGGTGCACAGAGATGCAGTTCAGTTGGCAGACAGGAGAGTGTGAAGAGAGAAGGGCATGCCTCTGACCCGGGAGTGTCTCCACTGCGTGGGTGTCTCCTGGCACCTGCCCGTGAACCATCTGCTTCGCCATGTGCCAGTCTTCCACAGGAGAGGACAAGGGAGACAGCTGCACCCTCCCATCAGAGGCAGCTGTCCTGAAAAAGCCTCCTCTGAAGGAGGTTTTTAAGCATCTTGACTCAGGAAACGGAGGGATAAGGTAACATTAACAGACGTAGCTTTCACAGCAAGTACTTATAGAGCCCGTCTTGTGCGAGCCAGTGCTCTGCTCTGGTAGCTGTTTATTAGCCCCATGGGTTTGGGGAAAAGCCTTCCCTGCATCTTCTCACTTCATTCAGGGGGACCCTGCCAGGGTCCTGCCAAGATCAGGTAATGGCGTTGAGAAGTCATCCTGGCTTCTCTTTGCTGGACCTTGCTCACAATTACTTCTCCTTCAGATTTTTTCAGCCAGAATAATCTGATAATTTTCCAGAATAAGCGAGATATAATGTTCTAACGTTCTATGTACCCACTTTATCGGCTCAGCGCTTAACCTATGGCTTCTCCCAAACCTGCTGACAGAGCAGAGGAGGCCTTCACAGAAATTATGCATGCATGAGCGCACCTTTTTGGGGAATGAGCCAAGACAGCATTTAGGAATTTTCCCTCTGAAAATGCTTAGCAAAACGTAGAATCTCTGTAAAAAGGGCCATTGTACTCTGCTAGAACTGCTTACAGATAGCTGTGCATGTCACGTGTTCATCTGAAATGTGGCTTAAATGGATTTGGAGCCCTGCAGCCAGAGGGAGAAGCAGATAAAAGCAAATCAAGTGTTGGCGTATATAGCAGATGTTTGGAAAAGTTCTGAAAATAGCCCTGCAGGAGGAGGGTGAGCAGGTGGCCACCAGTGTGGGAGGATGGCTAGCAGCACAACTTTGTGCTGCAAAACTGTCTTGGAACTAGGGGGATCTGAGCTGATCATGAAAACCGGTTCGGAGAAGTGACAAGCTTGTAAATGGCTTACTTAGAAGAGGAACAGCTGGAGAAAGAAAGAAGCGGTGACTTCAGAAAGACTCTTTAAAAGACCAGTAAAAAGAAAAATACACAGTTCTTACCTCCTTTATTGCTGTCTTGTAGGCTGTGAATGGTAATACTGAAATAAACCGGTATAATAATACTGAATTTTTCCAATTCAGAGTTTTGTAATTTGAAGTAGCAGTGAGTAGGGAGGGAGTAGGGATGAAGCATGTGTATAGCACTAGTTGTGTTTGGAAATTTTAATAAGCAGGGTATCCAGGTGATGTTTTTGAGATTAAATTCTACCAGAAGGTTTGGTGCAGGCCTCTAGTTTGCTAGCATGGGGAGAACTTTAAGGTCTACCTCATTTTCCCACAAGCCATGCATAAGTGTGTTTTTTTTCAGAAGCCATGTCCTGTCTATGGGATTTTTGAAGTCAAAGGCCATGTGCTTTGGAATCACCAAATGCTATTTATCTTTTTCCTGAAGAAACCTGATGTCTCAGCCTCCACAGTTCCACAGCTTGGTAAATTATGCCTGGAATGGATCTTTTTGTAGTTGTGCTCTCCTTGAAAAGCGTAAGCATGAAGAGCCTTTTTCTTTAACTTGGAGCTCCTTGAAATGAAGAAAAGTAATGTACTCTTCAGGAGAAAGTCCTCATGCTGTGCAGTCTGAAGTGTGATAAGAAAAGTTCTAAGACAAGAGATATTCTTCAGTGAATATGAGTACTGTAAAACAAGCGGTGTAACTCCTTTAAATAGCCAAATCTGATATGTGCATCTGTTGCATTTTAGCAAGTTTTTTTTTATACTGAGTACATAGACTTCACTTCTATTATTGGAGCGTTGCCTAATATTTAAAAGTCAGAACAAGAAAGAGCAAGAGCTTTGTCTGACCTTAAAAGTGATTGTCGTTGAACTTCTTTTCCAAAGGCTAGTTACGTAAATCAGACTGACATATGATACGCCTCAACGTTCACCTTGTAGCTATACACTTGAGCAAGACCAGAGGTGTTTTTCCAGACGACTAATTGTGGTGAGATAAGTAGTTGTTTGGTTTTTGTTATTGTTTCCCCGGAAGCTCATGTGCAAGAAAGCCATCTTTGATCAGGTTGTATTAAAAGAACTGGTCAGTGACCCTAGTAAGGAGGGCAATGACAAAAGCATGTTCACCATGGCTTTTCACTGCAGAAATTGATTTATATATATAAAATATATATATGATGATTAACTCTATTACCTATATTACTATATTAAACAGGACTGAGAATACTGTATATCTAGCTTAGGGAATGTACTTGAGCGTAGGACGTTACTACCCATTTGTAGATCTAAACTCTTCCTTGGAAACCGACTCCTTTTAGAGTTGAGCCAGGTCTTTACAACGTTTACCTGTGCCTGATGTTAAGCGGAGAGCTCATAAATAATCTCCTGTTAGAGTTGCTAGAGATTCTGTCGGGCCGGCTTGGATCTGACAATAGAAAACTACAAAGGCAGTTCAAATGAAAACAAGTACAAAAACTTGGATGAATGTTTTTTGTTCTCAGACGGTTGTCTACTCTCTGGATTGCTAGAGAAAACAGTAGAGATCCTGATGATGTTATGTAAAGCTCTGTGCTCAGACCGTGGGTTGTGCTGTCAGGAACTTAACGTGCTTGCTGTGTTTTCTCAAATCATATTAGCTCAAAAGAAGGTCACCAGAACACAGTCACAAGACGAAACAGACACAAGTGTCTTTTGGTTAAAGTTTGTCCGTGCTGCAGTCACAGTGGAGACTGTTTCAGAAATCTGTTCCGAAAACAATTTCACTTTTTTAATCCACCAGAGTTTAAAAGAGTGGGTTACTTCTACACTAGTAAAAAGCTGTTGAATCTCTACCATTGTCTCAGTACAATGGCAGTAGGCTTTCAAGGATAATTTAGAAAAATCAAAAAGCCAAAGCTATCTGGTTTTATTTTCACATAAAAAGATGTAAAGAGTCCCAATGTATTGTATCATATATGTGTGTGTGTGTGTGTGTGTGTATTATATATATATATATATCCTAAGCTAGTTTCTTCGATGGAATAACTTGCTCTCTATTGCTGTGCATGTTGCAGCTGGAAAAGGTGTGATAACTTTTCTTAAACAGATGTTCTAGAGGTTGCAACAACTACTCTAAAAAGGGTCCTTAAGGAATGTTCTTTTAGGAAAGAAGAAAATTCAAGGTCTGCTTCCAAAGGTCATTCTTCCTGACGGGAAACAGAGATAAACGGTGATAAACACGCAAAACTAGGAGCTCAGAAATCTGAGATATTGTAGACCTTGTTTGGAAAGGCAGCAGCTTTTAAACTTTACTCATTGAACATGTTTTTCGTTTAGAATTCTAGTACTTTTCCTTCCCGCTCAAAACCTTTATGCTTTCACGTCTTATTTGCTCTGTTTGCTTCTCTGTCTTCCTTTGCGGTAGGCTTCACTTGCACTAGTTTGACTTCATAGAATCACAGAAGAGTTGAGGTTGGAAAGCATTAGATGATCTGGAGATCATCTGGTCCAACCCCCTGCCCAAAGCAGCCTCACCTAGAGCAGGCTGGTCAGGGCTGTGTCCAGTAAGGTTTTGAGATATCTCCAAGGATGAAGACTCCCAAATCTCTCTGGGCAACCTATTCTAGCATTTGACCAACTTCACAGTAAAAAAAAAAAAGTTTATTCTTATGTATAAAAGGATTTTTTTTTAATATTTCAATTTTTGCCCATTGCGTCTTATCCACTCTCCCTTAACCCACCTCCCCCCGCCCCCGGTTAGGTATTTATACACATGGTTAAGACCCTCACCACCACCACCACCACCACCACCACCACCACCACCACCACCACCACCCTGAGCCTTCTCTTCACCAGCTCTTTCAGTCTCTCCTTGTATGAGAGATGCTCTGGTCCCTTCATCATCTTCATGGCCCCTTACTGCAGTCATTATAGTATCTCTCTCTTATCCTGGGGAGCCCAGTACTGGACACAGCACTTCATCCGTGCCCTCGCCAGGGCTGAGCAGAGGGGAAGGATCACTTCCCTCAACCTGTTGGCAGTATTCTTCCTGATGCAGCCCTGAATGTCTTGGCCTCCTTTGGAAGGATGCATTGCTGGTTCATGGTCAGATTGTCTGCCAAGACTCCCAGGGCCTTCTCTGCAAAACTGTATTCCACCCAGTTGGCCCCCATCCTGTTCTGGTTATTCCTCCCCAGGTGCAGGGCTTTGCTTTTGTTAAATTTGATGAGATTCTTTTCTGCCCATTTCTTCAGCCTGTCAAGGTCCCTCTGAAAGGGAACATAATCAGTGGGTGGATCAGTCACACCCCCCCCCCCCCCCAGTTTTGTACCATCTGCAAACTTGATGAGGATGCACTCTGTCTGGTTAAGCAGTATTGGCCCCTGTATTGACACTGGCATGTGTCTCTAGTGGCTGGTCTCCAGCTGGACTTTATGCTGCTGATCACAACCCTTTGAGCCTGGCAGTTCAGCCAGTTTTCAGTCTGCCACGCTGTCCATTTATGTAGTCTCTACTTCCATCGATTTGTCTATGAGGCTGCTATGGGAGACAATGTCACCAAACTAGTCATCTCACTGCAGAAGGCACGTTGGTCAGGTGTAATTTCACCTTCGTAAATCCATGCTGACTGTTCCAAATCACCTTCTTGTCCTTCTTATCTTGGGAAGTGGTTTGCAGGGGGATTTTCTCTATCACGTTCCCTGCAATAAAGGTGAAGCTGACTGGCCAGTACTTCTCTGGATCTTCCTTCTTGAAGATAGGAGTGACATTTGCTTTCTTCCAGTCTTTAGGAACCTCCCCGATCACCATGATCCTTCATAGGTTATCAAGGGTGGCCTTGCAGTAACATCAACCAGCTCCCCCCATACTTGTAGGTGCATAACATTAAACCCCATGAACTTGTGTGGGTCCAGTTCGTTTACATGTTTCCTAAGTTTGATCCTCCTTCATTGAAGGCAGTTCTCCAGACTTTCCCACTAGTGTTAGGTGCCTGCAGTTCCTGTAAGCAAATCTTGCTAGTAAAAACTGAGGGGAAGACGTAGAGCACCTTTTCTGTGCCCCTTGTCATCAGGGTCCGTGCCCCATTCATCAGTGGACCCACATTTTCCCTAGTCTTCCTTTTGCCGCTGATGTGCTTGCAGAAGCCCTTCTTGTTGCCCTGCATGCTCCTTGCCGTAGGCAATTCCAGGTGTTTTTGGCTTTTCCTCACCCTATCTCACTTGGACAGTGTCTCTGTGTTCCTCTGGGGTCACGTCTCCCTGCTTCCACCTCTTATCCTCTTCCTTTTTATCTTTGAGTTTTATCTTTGAGCCAGGAACTCCTTGTTTGCTTGATTTCCTGCTTATTGGGATGGACCATTTTGGTGATTGGAGGAGGTGAGCCTTGAAAATCTACCTGGGGCCCTTTTCTCTCCAGGGTGGTCTCCCTTGGGCTTGTCCCAAGCAGATCTCTGAACGCGCCAAAGTCAGCTCTCCTGAAGTCCAGGGCTGTCAAGTCCAAGGCAAGGTTTTTGCCTTGTTCCCTCTTCTCGGGATCCTGAACTCTGCTATCTCATGGTCACTGAAGCCAAGGCTGCTCCTGACCATTACGTTCCCCACCGGTTCTTCGTCATTTATAACAATTGGGTCCAGCAGAGCATCTCCCCTTATTGGCTCCTCAGTCAACTGTGGTAGGAAGCTATTGTCAATGCACTCCAGAATTGCTTGTGCCCTGCTGTGTTGTCCCTTCAGCAGATATTGAGGTGGTCCACGTCCCCCGTGAGGACCAAGGTTTGCAAGCGCGAGGCTTCTTGCGGTTGCCTAAGGAAGGACGCGTCTATTTCTTCTTCCTGATCATGCATTCTCTAGCAGACACCCGTAACGACATCACCACCTTCGATCTGCCCGCTAATCCTGACCCATCAGCTCATTGTCCGTCATTAGGCAGAGCTCCAAGCATTTCTACTGCTCTCCCACATAAAAGTGCACCTCCCGCCTCGCCTTCCTAGCCTGCCCTTCCTAAAGAGCCGCATCTGTCTATGGCAGCACTCCAGCTGTGTGGGCTATCTCCCACCACGTCTCCGTGATCCCAAAGAGACTGTAGCCGTGCAACCGCACGCAGACCTCCAGTTCCTCCAGGTTGTTCCCCATGCTGCATGCGCTAGTGCATAGGCATGTCAGAGAGGGACCCTGTCATACCTGTTTCCCAGAAAAGATGTGAGAATTTGTCCTGTAATGCTGCCCTGTAGACACTTCCTTACTTGCGTGAATATGCTTGAGATGGGTCCCCTTCTGCCTTTGTTTTGTTGTGTTCGAGGTCTCAGGATAAAAGGTGTTTTACACTCATGCACAGCTTATCGTAGTTCCGTAAATGCATACTTTCACATCTCTGGTATTTTTCAGATTATTTCTGTCACTAACGTCTTGAGGATTTTCAGCATTTTCTTCCCTTGTTTTCACATCGTTGTGACTTTTAAGTTCAGCATAAACAACCATTTCTTTCAAGTTAGAGTGAGCGAATTCAGATGTAAAAATAGATTGTGCGGATGAGTTTACTTGCAGGTGAGCAAAGCACGCTTTAACCTGCCCGTTCTGGAGGGTCTAGTCGTTTCAGCAGAAATCACCAAGATTCCTTAACAGGAGGGTGAAATCACATGCTGCTCAAAACTGAACATGAAGTGAAACAGTGTTTTGTGAAATGGCACAACCGCCGTTTCCGACAGCTGCAGAGTCCTCCCAATTCGATTTCCTGTGCAGAGTGTTTTTGTGTGTTGAATTTAATCCTGATTCTTCCTTGGAAAAGGAAGAACATAGATACCATGTGAAGAAATAATTGTAAGGATTCATCTTTCATGTATTTAGGAAAGCTAAATTGGTGTTCTGTAGTTAGAGGTATGGGGGCAATTAATGTCATTTTCTTCCCAGAACAGTGTGTTCTGCATGAGTTACCGAGCTGCAGTATAAGCAATGCCTAGCTCACAGAAATCCTTTGGTTTAAAGAGAATGTGACATGTAGCTCTCTGAGATCAATTTGTATTATATGCTGTCTGCGTTATATTGTTGCTTTTTGACTATATTTCTTATGGTATATCTTGGGCAGCTGCCCTAGCCAAGTAAAATCGTTTTAGGACTATCTAGAGGGCAGTCAGGAGCATCCTTGAGGCTAGAGGGGAGCTGAGGTTTTTGCTAGAGCTGCGGAGGGCAAGCTGTGCTAATGTATGGAAGCACAGCTCCGTGCAGGTGGGACTAGCCTTTGGCACATGCGATGGACTTTGCTGGCCTGCAGTATGGACAGACCTGAGACTAATAAAGAAGGATGTCATCGGACTGGGGGAGGGTGTGTGACATCTGCAACTACAGATTGTCCAAAAGATGGCATGTTTCCAGGGTAAAGAGTTTCTTCTGTCGGGTATGTGCTGTTATCCCGTCCTGTCGTCCCCAGAGGGGATGTTCTGTGTCTGGGGTGATCGCTCCTGGAGCTGGCCAGCTCATTTCTCCTCTCGTGTAAGTGGAAGTGCCACGGCTGAAATGCCCGTTGAATGGCATTGCCACTGTGATCCCGTGAGAGACTGAGATGAGTTCAAAATAGGATGGGTGCCTGCATCAGTTGTTATTGCGGTGGAATTTTAATCTTTATGTTGTTTGTTGAGAATATTCGCACACAGATTTTTTTTGCCACGCCCAGTGGAATCATTAATGAAGGTAGGGCTTAATGAAAGGAGAAACCTTGGCTGAAAGAGAGGTCTAAAACGTGGCTATTGCATCCCAAAGTAATTGGAAATAACAAGAACCAGAATGCGAAGGTAGCAAGATTTTTCTGAGGGTGAAAGTCTCGTTTAAAAAACACTGTTTTCAAACATAATATAAAATGAATCTTCAGTTCTGCCTAGTAGTTGCCTTTGATTCAGGTGACAGAACATATGATGAAACGGGAGCTGATGTATTAGACGTGGTGTATCTGAGTTTCATGTGGCTCCAGGCCAGGAGAGAGGCATTGAAGTTCGCTTGCAAAGCTGTTATTCACTGCGATCTTTCCTAACAGTCTGTCACTGCACTACAGAGATACCCAAATGCGTATCTGTTTCTGCCTAGGAGTCTTGTCTTTGTCTGCAGCCCTCTCTTTAATTTTTTATCTTGCTCCTCCAGTGCCGGCTGTTCTCTTTAATCCTTCTATGACAAATGGCGTTTAGCTAAGGCAATTCTTTGAACCTAAATAACACCAGTATTATGTGAGAACAAAAGATTTTTAGTACTTCCTGGTGTACTAAAATACGTCCAAGCTTCAAGTGAAAGATGAGAATGGACTGCAGCGTATGATGTATGCGTCCTTTAGGACATTTATTAACAGACTGGATGATTAACACTTCTTGTGCACATTACAGCTGGTATACTGGTGGCTTTCAGTTAAGACTTCTAATATTTCAGGTTCAGTAACTCTTTAGTTGTTGATGATGTTATTTTTTAATGATGACATGGGGAATATAGATTTATTGAGAGATCACGTTTTGTAGCATTGCGCCGGACAAGGAGGGGCTTTTGTTAATAATTCGGTACACCGGCTTCACGATAGAGAGGGCAAATTCTCTTCGTGACAGTAGGCAAGTCTGTGGCCTGCTATCAGGTGTTTGCTCTCTGGGGAGCACATGAAAGAACTTGCAAAAGTGAGCTGTTCATCAGATCTCTTCACAGAGATGGGATCAGAACAGTGCAAAACGTTTCTGCTGCTGCGCTCTCCTACTTGGTCTTGATTAACATCGTTCCTTTCTGCTGGGGGTAAGGACACGCTTGTTAGACTGATGCTTTCATCTGTGTTTAAAACCTCTCAAAAACTACCTGTTCTGTTAGAATTTGGTTAAACTTTGCTATTACGTTTAGAATACTCATTTAAATAAAAGGAAAATACTGTCACAAAATGAAGTATACTACACATGAGTCTTAAGTCATCTTTGGAAAGATGAACCTGAAAGCCCTAACACCCTGCCCTTTCAGGAGCGTCTGTGCAACAAACTGCGCTCCGTGGTTTGATCAAGGATCTGATAAGGCTTTAGCAAAATGAAGGAAAAAACTTATTAGCGAAAGGTTGTAGTTCTTAAGTTGCTATACCTTCTTTGTTCCTGTTTTTCTATTTTATATTTTCTATTGGTCCTATATTTCCTCTTGTCCGTTCAGTTAACCAGCTACTTCCAGACTTTCTTCACTAAGATGTTGTCAGAACAGGCAGTGCTTTGGGAGCTGTTTTAGTTTTCATGTTGCTGAACCGCTCAGTAATAAATGCAGTCTTGAATGGTGAGAGTGAAGAAATGGTAGCGAAAAGGGTATTGTATCTTGGATCAAAACCGAGGATAAAACTTTGATTATCTGAAATAGTCTTTGCTGGTTCCCCATTGTCTGTACCCCTGTTTAAATGAACAGTGACAAAACAAAAATAAAAATAATCAGCCTCAGATTTTGTGATGAAAAAGTAGATCCGTGGGTTAACAGTAGCTTTTTAATGCTTCCATTATGCACTTCCTGTTCAGGTAGCTTTATGATTTGAGGGGTGTCTTATTGAAATACAATAATTGTTTTCATGCAGGTAAACAAACATTAAAGATATTTGATGGGAATGATGCAGTGAAACGCAATCAATATCGACTGATTTCAGTTCCAAGGATTGCAAAAAATGAAGAAGTTGTGGTAAGATACCTGGTAAAGATCTAATATTCTGGTATGATAAATGGGGCAAATAATTGTATATTGCAGTAGCCAAAAGGCAATAATTTTACAAACATAACACAACATTAACAAAATCTGTAAATGAGCTAGAACGCTGGAACACAATTGGGCTTCGTTGTGTAGTTCTATTTAAAATTTAAAGCATCTGAAGAAGGGCTGGTCTAGATACCAATACTGTATTGAGGCCCATAGCATACGCAGCAGAATATCACATGTTAAGCAGCCTTCTAAGTTCTCCTTCCGTCCCTGACGCTGATTTTACTGATGTGAGCAATGCTGGACTATCTGCTCTTGAGATGCTGCTCCTCTAGTGTGTTTACTGGTTTGAAGTTTAGCCTGGACAGCCACGACTATTGCACTTCAGCTGAACCGATTTGAAGACTGAAGTGTACGGTAGTTACGTGCACTCCCTACCTGGGAAAAAAGGAATGGATTACGGGTCGCATAATGGCCACTCCCTAGCTTTTTTGGTGCTCCGTGTTGGGTGGAAACTTGTCCCAGGACTAAACCAAATGTCCGGTGCAGATCTTGGTTTACGGGGCTGGGCATAGCTTCTGGGTAAGGACACCCCCCGCAGTAGAGAGCGGAGCTCACAGGGGGTGTGGTGGGGAGCACAGGAGGGATGAGCACGGCGAGGACTGTGTGTCAGCCAGGGCTTGGCACAGGAGGCTGGAGAATATATTGCTTCAGAATTTTGACAATTTAAGCTGACGGCTCACTAAGATTTTTGCCTTGATAGCGTGCTCAAAATCAACAGAAGTCTTGAAAATGCTTTTTAGTGCTTCTGCACGTCAAAGGTCTTCAAGAAAAATTGCTTACGGTGCTGACAACCCTTTTATGTAGGACTGCCTCTGTGCTTTGAATCAAATGTGCTTTCAAGCACATTTTATTAGAGTGCTGCTTACAATATCACAGCAGAGTAATACTGGTTCTTATAAATGACCTGCTGGGCTGTGATAACTGCAGAGTCTGTACAAGCAGAAATGGTGCAGGTTTGTGCCGGTGCTGGATGTAAAATTCCTCCGACCGCTTGCATCTTCGCTTTACCTTTCCTCTTCACAGGTGTGTGGGTTTAGGCAGCCACATGGCTGAGAAACTCAGTAATTTTCATGTTTCCTGTAGTGCAAGAAGATTGAGTGTGTGGAATTGGGCTCAGTAAAGTTCAATCTGCCATTTTCTTTCTGGAATAACTTCTGCATGCAGTGTGTGTTAATTTTATTGGTGCTTTTTTTTTTTCTTTTTCCCACTCTGTGCAGTTAAAATTACTGGCACCTGACAAAAGTACTCTGAGCTTTGTTTGAATCTGCTTATTCCATTGATAATACAAATTTTCTTTTTGCATCTTCCACTGAAATGTTCTTGCTTTTTTTTCCCTTGCTATTTATCCACTACTCTGCACTTAAAATACTTTTTAAAGGTTGATGTGTTAAGTAAGGTATTTATAAATATCTATGGCTATGCAGATATTAGTGATACTGTTTCAAGAAAATATTAATTTATCTTGCTGTATTGTAGGAAGCTGCTTTGAGGGCATACTACATAAGTGATGATCAGCAAGAGTATGAGCTCCAGACCTTTACCCAGCAGGCCCTATTGTGCGATGACGTTATCAACAGGAACGATGCTTCGGAAGACAGCAACGCGGGCTCGGTGTTCCGAGAATCGGTTCCTGAAGCATGGATCATCAGAGCCAAACCAAAGGATGAGGAAGTGATCAGAATTCATCCTGCTTGGCTCAAGTGAGTGCTTTCCTGCCTTACCACGAGGTTATACTCCTTACCTAAATTTGTGCTCTCTAATCTAGCTTGAAAAATGACTTCAGTCACTAAAGTCTTACAAATAAAACAGAGACTGTAATTCATTCCTCTGTATTTACGATTCTTCTGGTTTACTTTTCTCAGTGGAAAGCAGGTATTGTTCCTTTCATTGCTACCTGTGCTTGTGGGCTCCTTTGCATGCGTAGACCAAATTTTGCCAGCTGTGCCGTTCTGTTACTGTATGTTTGTCCAATACGATGCCACGTTACGTTTCTTGCCTCTCTGTACAAATGATTACATAAAGCTTTCACTTGAGAGCTTGGTGTTATTTGGAAGAAATATTAGGTAGGAAGAATTTAGTGCAACTTCTAACGTAAGAAAAGGAGGAAAAACTAAAGAAAAAAGATGTATTCCATTTACCACTGAGACAATATACATTTTAAGCATATTTAGAAGTGGAAAGAAGTGGAAAGAAGATTGACTGAAGATCTGTTGATTTAATGAGAGCAGTTGGATGAAATGTAAATGTTTTGCTCTTCTTCCTGATGCAGCTACAATGCCAAACTTCACCCAAGGTTGCAGGTATTCCTGCATGCAGGAAGGAACTCATTTGTAATGCTACAATTGTAATGGGCTGTTCCCCGAGATTAGAGTCTTTGCCTGCCTGTGTGGCTGAATCTGCCATTAGCCTCAGTGAACCACTTTCTTCCGATAATACAAATTTCTTGCTAACCCCATGGTAACTTAGATAGAAAAAAGGTACATAAGGATAGGTCAAAAGACTGTCCTAAAATAAGAAGTATTTCTTTTCTGTCTAGGGTGGGAATGGCTTACGTTTCTCTACGAGTAAATAAGGATAGCACTACGCAGACTGTGATAAAAGAAGTGCTTCCGTTGCTTGGAAGGCAGGTAAACAAAATAAATCTCCTAAGTATGTCTGTACATTACTTGAGTGGCCCTGAACTGGCCTGCATATGTTTTTCTGCTTGGAAAAATGAATGGTTCGTTTTCTCTCCTGACTGGTAGGATGCTAAAAACTTTCTCTAATCTTGATTATAGACGTTCTTGCTCTGTACTGAACGTTATCTTTGGCTTTTCTGCGTCAGGCAACCTTTCTTGTATGAAGACGATGCTTGGTCTGCACTATGTTTTGCAGGTTGTCTATGTCCTGAAATATTTAGAATATGCTTATATGTAGATATAGCGCTTATTTCGTCTTGTATGAAACCTCTTGCAATTGTTAGAACAGTTGTGCCTGTTTTCTGCTACTTTGGACTACATTTCCAGCTGTTCAGACCCAAGGCTGAGTGGGATCCGTGTGTTTTACCATCTGCGTTCCTTCCAGCCTTCTTGGAAAAAGATTGGATGCGTCTTGTCATGTCATAGATGTACATGTTTCACTTGGAAGATGATCTCTTTTCAGTCGGGCAGTCTGCATTACACTTGATGCCAAGATGGGATGATTTGCAGGGAACAAGGCACTGGCAGTCTGAATCAGACCCGGAACTGTGGAGGCTTGAGACGAGTGTGTGTATTTCATTCAGCCGTTGAGAGTTTGTGCGCGTGCCAGCAGGTCAGCACGCATCCTCTGCTCCAGGGAGCACCATTCTCACAGAAGGTGGCTGCTTTCTTTTGCTGTTACTTACAGGATTTGGGACGTGCATGTGGCCGCTGCTTGGAGTAGGTGAGATACTGTAGATCTCTGTCTTAGTGTCCTCAGATATGCAGCGCATGGAGCTCATTTTGCACTGTAATATGTGACATGGTTACAGTTCTTTTCCTCAAGTGCTGTAGACCTTTTAACAAAATTTGGAAAACGTTCTCCTTTTGAGGTGCTATAGGTATTGATTAACTGGCGGAAGCTACCAGTTAGACGTTGTGACAGTGATTTGTCAGTGAAAAGGACTGAAGTAAATTTTGAACATCTGCTTCACTGAAAACTTTTCCTATTTTCTTTGCAAGTATTTGTCAGTGTAGCAGTACATCATGGGCTATTAGGTAGCAGATCTGTTGTACTCGCAGCATAATAAAGATAGTCATCTTTATTATAGTCTTAAAAAATTTCATTGCTTCTCAGACTGAGTTAGCTTGAAAACCTTCCCAGGTTATTTCTGTCCAAAAAAAGACTTGCGGTGATCAAGGCAGACTTTCCGTTTGCTGTATGGCACAAGGTTTTGCTTTTGTCCTCGTTCTAGGTTCCTCTCCAAGATAGTGTGAAAAAAGCAATGGGAGGCCTGATGAACAGGATAGGCAGGTACTCTGTGCGAAAAAGTTCGTCAGATCTCTGCAGCTGAGAAGCTAGTTTGTGGTTGTGAGAGGCTTCATTCCTTGGTCCACTTGCAATGTCTCTGATGTTGATATTTTTTTAAAGGGTCTTCTCTTTTGTCTGTATGAAGATGAACATATGGGACATCTTTGTTTTAAGATGAAAAACGTCCATGTGCTGAACGTCCTCTCCCAATAACGCTCATGCATTTCAGTCCAAGCAAATGTAGATAATTAGGGCTTTTAACACCTCTCTTCATGGCACCCAAAGCAAGATCCCGTATCCTCTGAGTCTCAAGGCCTTCCCATAAAAGTAAGAGACTTCCTCAGTCTGAGTGTCCATGGTTGCAGTCATGACAGCAAGTGGTTGAAATCTTGGCTCTGCCAGCTTTTCTCCCCTGCCTGTGAGGGAACTGTGCGCTCTCTGCTGTCCTGACGGCGAGCAGTACTGTTCGGAGAAGGAGCTGTGGCACATAGGGTTTTTTTCCATCCCCGGCAGCGATGGAAAAGGTGCATTTTCCGTATATGTATGATAATATGTGGAATTACGTCGTTTGCGAGGCTGACAACGACCAGTAAGTCTGCTTTTGCCGGGCCTTTTCCTTAGCTGATCTTCTGGCAGAGCATGTTCGCTCCCTGCCCGGCACACTTGCCCTTGGAAGAACATTGTGGAAATATCCTAGCTGCGTGGCTTGTCGCTGAGGGGGTAGAGTTACCTGTGCTATGTGGGAGCCTCGTCTCCATCATGCTGCGAGGATGCCCAGATAGTTAGGAGCAGAGGAGGCTGGATGTGTTAAATGAAAATTATTCCCTGTCTGGCATGGCTGATGTGTGTTAGGGGAAGAACACTGGGGTCGATTTCAAACTGTTTAATTTTCCATTTTTTCTGTGTGCAATATATAATTGATATAACGCTGATTTAATGTAAACATCTGGCAAAACTCTATCCTGTTTAGAAAGTAAAATGGCGTGTTGCATCTTTTGGCAGACGGAGCGTGTTCAGAATTTCAAGCTAGTAGAAGTACTTATGGGCAGTAAGCAAGGTAAGTGAAGGAACGTTTGCCAAATGCACATCTGGTCTCCCAGCGTTTATTTTAATTTTAACACAGTCACATTCATTTTTTTACAGTAAATTCCTTGATAAATAAAACTTCATCTTGTTGAAACAGTGACGTAGGCTCTTTTCAGTCTTGTATTTCTTGTGGGCGTGCAGTTCGCTTCTCTTTCTTCAGCGTCACATCAGGGTTTGTTAGCGGTTTCTGGAGCGTATTGACGCTTTGGCAGAGACACCTGTTTTGGGGCGCTGCCTTTGACTGACATCAGTTACTTAACTGGAGCTATTTAGTAAAGGTTATTTGTAAGCCCTTTGGCCCCCTTCCTCCTTTTCTGCTTTTCCCTGCCACTGCTCTCAGAACAAGGGCAAATTCAAGTCTTAAGATGGTCCACGGGACAGCCTTCTCCTTCCCTTGGCACGTCAGAGAATATACGCCTGCACTGGTAAAGTGCTGAAACCTGCAGTCCTGGCGTTGCTCGAGGAGTTTGTGATATTGCGGGAACGGAGCCGGTGTTCGTCGGGTTCGGACTGCTCCAGGCTTCGTCCCACCGTTGGTGAGGCTGCTGCTGACGTGGTGGGACGGGGCTCTGGCTGCGCCCAAGTGGACGTCCAAAGCTCAGCCGTTTTATAAGGTCCACGTCGCCTTGTGGATGTCTTAACCTTGACTGGTTTCTGATCCTCTGTTTCAAAGCATCGCTTACAGCTGTGTTTTTGCCAAAAGTGGTTAAAAGTGTTTCAATGTTTTATTAATACATGGTATTAATATATGGTATGGTTTTATTAATATATGGCAACTGTTTCACAGTCTTCTACTGTTAAACAATTAGCTTGCTACCAAAGTACTACTTGGTTTTTTTTGAGTGTCTTCAAGCTGTTACTGACCTATCTATCTATCTGTTAAAGAGTATGGTGTTGAAGCACTGAGCAAATTAACGCTCAGGCTGTTCAAAGCTCCTTTGTGGTTTTTCTGCTGCATATTGAGTAGTTCAGGTCTGGGTGCTCTTTATGCTAGATGTACTCAAAGAGGTGAATTTTCCGTAAAGTTGTGTCATCTTGTTGTCTAATTGAGCCTGGTAATAACTTCTACTGCTTTCAGCTATAGTTAATGTTCTTGCTGTCTCTGGTTCAGCAGATGTCTTATGGTCTAATTAAGCCTGATAATAACTTATACTGCTTTCCAACATGATTAATGTTCTTGCCATCTCTAGTTCAGCGGATGGTGTTGGACAGTCAGGAACTGATCCTTAACAGACTCAAGGACATACGAAAGGTAAGTCTGAAATATGCTACTTTTTATAGCAAGCAGGGAGTCCCCTTTTTATAGAAAAAAGTAAATATTCAGTTACCTCCCAGCTGGTTTATCTGTAGAGAAGCCAAGTGTTTGGACTGAAGTTTGCTTGTATTTTGTGTTTTTTCTAGGCTTAGAGAGAAACGGATTTGGAAAGTTCAGAACTATTTGGGATTTTGTTTCACAGTATCATTGTCTTTTCACCGTGTCATGTGACTTATTTGTCTTTATTTTTGCAGACTTCAGTACGTCAGATGAATCAAACAAGGTTTTACATTGTGGAAAACAGTAAATCCATTGTTCGAGTAAATTTATTTGTTGGTGGCCTTCCCCCTCAGCTTTCTCCTGAAGAATACACTAATATTCTCAAGGATGAATTAGCTATCAAAAGTAAGCAAGCAAATACATGTTCAGAGCTGTTCATCTGTACAGAATAAAATGCAGTAGTGTGCTGCTCCTTTTTTCTGTTTTTTTCGTAATGTTTTCAGACCTATTTTCCAAAATCAATCTCCTTTCTACGGTCACGAGATTTTAAAATTTATTTGAACATGTTGGCAGTTGCATAAGAGATATGACAGCCTGTTATTCAAGGGATAATTGTTGCATTACTTGAGTTGTATTAGATGGCACCAGCCCACCTAGTGTAGAAAAAGTCCCTTTTTAAAAGTGAAACATGCATATCAGCACCTCCATTCCCCTTCATTTCCCGCTGAATTTTTTGCATGAGCTGTTCTCCATATAGTTTGTGTAGTAGAGAAATATGACCTTTGGGTGCATGCACTTACAGACAAACACTCGCTGAAAAAATGAATTTTATTTTCCTTTTTCAGAGACGTGTAATTGATTTTTAACAAAACTGTTGCAACTAATGCATTCCATCAACAGTATCAGGAAGGCATCGTGTGTTTTACTGCAGTAAAGTGAAGTATCTTTTCCCGGTCTGTTACATAGCTTCAAAAGGAATTGATGTTTAAATGCCAGGAGTTGAAGTTTAAATGCCAGGAAGAATTCATAGTCACCTTTTGGGAAAATCCGTTTAGCTTTTCTAACTTGCAAAGTAAACTCAGAAGAGGGAAAGTGTTAGCTGGCGGTTCTCCCTATGTTTGTACAACTCCTAGTATTTATTTATATTGTATTTTTATGTAACTTTTAAAAATATTTTAAATATTTACTCTAAGTGTACCAAGGTTTTATGTGTTTATATTTTTACCCTTTGCAGCAAATGTAGTATCCGTGAGTCATGTTTATCAAGCACAAGGTAAGCATTAAGATTTTACGTATTGCAAACAATGTCTGTTTTCAAAACTGCAGTCTTAATACTTGAGTTTTCTAAGCCTCAGAGTAGTAGCTGGTCTACTTCATAAGCAAATAGTTGTTCAGATCAAATATAACACATTTTAGTGTATTTATGAAGAACAGTGGATTAATGTTACCGTATTAAAAAAGGGGTTGGCTTCACGCCTCGTGTGGTAGAAGGTGGTAATGTTCCACGATAAAAATGAGTCTGAAGTTCCGCTTCAGCGGCGCAGTGCTAGCCCCTCTGAACTGTCGAAAATCCTTCACATGCCCTCTCCTCTTTTTGACTACTAAAGTGCTAAAAGTCTGATTCTGCTCTTGCGCTTCCTGAGCGATGGTTTCAAGGTCACCGTTTCCTAGCTGCCCCGTTAAGACTGTAACGAGCTGCTCTGGGGCTCGGTGGCTGGGTGCCTGAAGAAGACGCTTACTCTCGTCTCTCCGTTTGCCTTCTGAACGTGTAGGTGGTTTTCCATTGAGCTCTTGCTTTGCTCTTGGCTGTACGTATTTTGTTCGACTGAGGACAGAGAGGCCGTAAGGCTTCCCAAGAGCTGCAGAAGCAGCCGCTCTCTGCAGCTCTGGCGTAAGGGGCAGGTGCGGACCTGCGTTTGGTAAACTTGAGAAGAAAAACGTGGGAACTTTTTTGTATGCTTGTGCTTTTTTGAGTCCACATCTGACAAGTTTCAAATGCTTTGGCAGGCTTAATTTCCAAATGACGGTTAGCTGCATCTTCTGTAACGTTGTGTTGAAGGTCCCGGTGGCACGCGGAGACCTCATCGCAGAAAGCTTTCACTGAAAAGCATTAGAGTTAGCGCTGTCTGTATAAACCCCTGCCGGTTTGGTGCTTTTCTTTGTGCATTTGCCACCTCCACATACATAAATACTGACTTTCCAGAAAGAAAACCAGAAAACTTTGAGACGTGGCCTATCTCGTTCATGCTTCTGAATGGAGACGAACTGTATTTATGATACTCTTCTCAAGTCACAGCTTTATTTAGCCAAGCTTACTTTGTACTTGCTTTTTTACAGACATTTTTCTATGTGCTTTTTATTGCTCTTCAAGTTTTTTCACTGACTTGAGTATTTTTATATTTCTGAGACTTCCTGAGCAGTACGGGTCTTACCAGTACACTGCAGAAGCTCTGATTTCCTAACCCAGGATACAATAGAAATAACCAAAATTGGTTCTTTCACTTTTGGTTGCCATAGCAGCCAAACTATATTGCCAGCTTGCATCTCACATGCTGTCTGTTAGGCTCCTTGATTTTTTTCTTGCCCTGTTTTCCAACTCTCTCACTGAGTATTGTATTTCAGACTAACTTGTCAGTATTTTATTTTCTTAGCTTTCCTCTCCTTTGTCTGCCCTTTTTTCTTACCTTTTCAATACAGGACCTAAGCCACCTTAAAGATCTTAAATTGATTCTCAAACCTAATCTTTGCTCGTAGCAATTCCTGCGGAGATATTGCCAGTGAATAGAACTCCTGGATTTTTAAGAATGCAACATAAAATGAAATCTGATGCTTTCGTCACTTGTACGTGTTGACAACAGTCTGTTAGTTATGGTAAAGCATATGGAAAGAGGTGATACTTCTGAAGCACAAAGGAAGTCTTTAAATATGTATCAGTCTTGTGCTGCAGTTCTTTTTGTCCTTGAACTGCTTTGCTTTAGCAAAAATCTGGAATGCGTTTGGCCATAGGAAGGAAAATGTAAACAAAAAAAAGCATAAAAAACCTAATGCACTGATAACCAGCAATCACAAATGTTGCAGAAGATTTCTCGTAGCAACTATTGCCAATTAATATCCTAAGTAAATTTTTGCTGTGATTTGATAAAGTTGGTTTCCTAAAAATAGAATATATTAAAAAAATAGTTCTAACACCTTTCTACAGGTGCTGTTGTTCTCGAAATTTCATGTTTTTCTGAAGCTGAGAGAATATATATGCTAGTTAAAGATACAACTGTCAATGACAAGCCTCTGAACGGTGTGGTGATTCCTGAAGTTATGGTAAGAGTTGAGGTTAAATTTAAAACTTGTGGTTAAAAAAAAAAAAAAAAAAAATCAAGACACTCCTACCTTCGGACCTTTCCTGATGGAAATGAATAAAAATACGTGATATTCAAGGCAGATGTACAGCGGGTTTCTGTAAACAGTGTGGTGAGGAAATACTGAGGGCTTATACTTCCTGTGTCTGATAAGCTTCTGTGGCTTAAAAGTCGTTTGTCCTATGACTATTGATTTGTGAAGAAGTGTGAGCCTAAGTATGCAACTATGAAGGAGAGAAAACATAGCATGTATATTGACCCCCTTAAAAACTGAATCCCTGACACCTGCCAAATGCTGCCTTTGCCAAACTTCCAGAATGCTATAGTAACTGCAATATAAAATGGATCTTTAAAGCAACTACGTGGTGGGGCGGGAGGCTGAATTTTGGTTCTTAGTTTAAAAGGGTATAAGGTCTGGCAGTGAAGAAGGAAAAAAATGCATTTTCCTTGGGGAGAACAGTGCTTCACAATGGATCTTGATCACTTCCGAGTTCTGAAAGAGTTTGGGGAGAACACGTCCCTTGATGACTTTTACTGTGAAAAGAGAATTGGGATTTTTACTGAGTGCTTATAGCTTCTAGCTAGTAAGATGGTATGACATGCTAAGATTTGGGAAACCCTTTGGGCTTAAACTGTATTAAAATTAGGGGAACAGGGTAGTGAATTCTCTACCGGTCCAGAAAGTTGAGCTCTTTTTCTGAAAGAAGGTTGTGGGTGAAGCAGAGCTTTGACTTAGCGCAAGAATCCTTTCATGAATTCAAGTGTGATTCTCGTTTACTCCTCTTTATGGTTACAAATCATCTTCCTGCGAATCACTTTGTTTGATGATAGGCTTCATGTTATTAAAGCGGATTCAGGGTGAAGAGAGGGGAATGGTCCACTGAGCGGAGTGATTTTTAAAGAGGACAATGTAGGTGTTGTCCAAAGGAGAAGGTAGCCGTAATCCATAATCACTTTCTGCTGAGCTATTGTGTAGCTTCTAGTTACTGAAAGATACTGTCTTTCTGGAGCTGCATTGCAGCAGCACTGCGGCAAATGAAGGGAGGATCTTAGTTTGACTTTTTGAGAGCTTCACAGAAAGATGAACACTCGACAAAGAACACAATTAATGGGAACTATGAGATAGTTTTAGGTAGGAAGGTCTGAAGTTCAGTAGCGGAAAGACCGAGAACAGTTGGTTGCATGACTTACCATGTAAAAATCCCGTGCTTGTTGAAGTTTCTTGAAGGCACAATTCTCTTTTATGTAAGCAGATACTAATGGCGATGCTCATGTGAAATTGGCAAAATTAAAAACTACCTCCTTTCCAAAAAAAGTGAGAGCCTTGTCCTTGTGTGTACCTGAGCATTATGTTTCTTGAGATCGTTAGAAGCCAGTTCTCTCCCCCGCAACCTGAACCAGATAAAGTTCAAGGTTTTTTATTTCTTCGAAGCAGAACACAGTGTGAGGATGGGACCGCTGTTGAATAGTTTTCAGTGGTTGCTTAAGTCAGTGCGTTATGAGGCTCGATTTGGTGTACGGCGTATGAAGTTGAACGCACTCCACTCTTCTGAGTAGGTGTGTCAGGGTTTCTGGCGCTATCTATGTTTGGAGCGAACTTGCTGATGCCAGGAAAATGTGGACAATGCTGTCTTCAATCTGATGCAAGATATTTCTTGGAAAGTCCGTTTCACAGGCTGCTAGGATGGGATTCCAAGTGTGTAGGAAGGGGGCAGGGGCTGTACCTATGCGCATACATCTTGTTTCTATTCCAGCATGTATTGTTTGTATTTCGCCATCTTAGTGAAAGGAAACAAGGTTATGTGCTTAGGCCGTCCAATTTACACCATTCGTTAATTACCCAGAGTAAATTAGCAAGTGATAGTTGACCCTGCTTTGAGCAGGAGTTGGACTAGATGACCTTCTGATGTGCTTTCCAACCTAGATTATCCTATAACCCTATCAGCCTTTACTTATATTTGTATATAGGTGATCGGTTAAACATAGCACCAGGAAATACTTGGACAGGAACTCAGCACAATATTGAACTTATGCTGTGTTTGGCTTTCCTCGTGTGGGTGAAATGTGAAGAAAATGGGAATGGAATGCCAGTGTGTAGTCTTAAAAGTAGAGTGGATCGTACAACTTAAAAGCAACAGAGTCTTAAATCACAAATATTTTTCCAAATGGCAACCTAATTAAAAAAAAAAAAAAAAAGCTCTTAAAATTCCATGGAAGCCTGGAAATAAATTAGTGGGTAGCACCTATTCTGTCTTTTGCTTTTGCTAGTCCTTCATTTTTGCAGTTTTAGATTCCTTTGTTCTATTTTATATACCTCCTAAAGTGTAGGCCTAGTTCTAATCTAGCATGGTCACGTCTACCAGAAGTAATTCATCCTCTTCTTATCTTTATTGAAAAGTTTTGAGTGCAGAATCAATTTGCACTAAGTGCTCCTTGCAAAGTCATGCAGTTGATGTGACTGAGTGTGGTAGTACTCCTGTGCCATTTCATGATCTTGCTCACTTAAGAGTTTCTTCAAATACCTTTTCATTTCACAATATTTAGATGAATGAAAACACTCTCTTTTTATTAGAATGTGAGAAAACGCAGTGTTTTACAAAGCTGCTGTACTAGTGCATTTAATACTGAAGCATTTCGGTACCGCTGTTTGGTAGCATGTTAGGCTGGAGATATTGCAAAGCTGAATCTTTGAATTGAAAGCTAATTTCACAGAATTACTGAACAAACAAAAGCTTGAGGTAGTTGTTCTATGCCAGCTGCAAAGGGGACGATCTTTTGATGTTTTGTCACTAGTTCCACTCATCAGTGAAACGTCCTCTAGCGTATTATATTTAGGTTCCTTCTAAGTAGTAAAAAAAGAGATGGGCATTTTCCAAGTGGTTAAAACTTTCCATTTTGTTCATTTCCACTAATTCTGTACACAAATGTGTCCAACTTAAAAGCCTGCCCATTTAATCACCCCTTTAACCAAAACACTGTGAGGGGTTACTTTCTGCCCTTCTTCTGTTGCAGCAATTCCCCAAAAAGTATAGAAGCCTTTCCTTGAGCTCCTGCTGAGATTCCAGCTGTGCTGGCATACCTTGCACATCATTCTTCATAAGAGGCAAGGACCATCCCGTCTGGCCAGGGAGGAGGAGTCTTGCTCTTGGGAAATGATGAGTACTTGTACATGGGAGATGCTGGTGACAGCCTATTAACAAATGTCAAATTTACTTGCAGTGTAGAGATCTCTGCAGTTCCTGGAAGGAATTCAGGATAGAGGAAGATACACTGTGAACGTCTAGCTGACAGGCCTGTGGCACAGGACACCTTGTTCTGTTTTGTGATTAGATGCGATTATACAGTATCCTCGACAGAAAGGGGATTAGCTTGAATAATAAATATCTTGCACGAGCCTGAAGCCACTTCATGCTAATCCTGACAAATTAAGCAATGTGCAGCGGCTGCCAGAGTGTGTAAATCACACGCCCTCTGTTAGCTGTCTCTGAGAAGCAAGCAACAAATTCCTTCCTGAACATCAGCCAGCACAAAACCCCTCTGCAAACTTCAGTTTTCAAGTGTAGCGTCAAAGTCAGGGCTAAAGAGGGAAGGGAATCCGAAGGCTGTGAGTCACGCGTTCCCTTCTGCAGAGTAACAGGCTATAATTCACATGTCCCCAACTGGGGTTTTGTTAGGGGATTAAAAAAAATTCCACCATGTAAGAGCGAGATCCTTCTGGTCACAGTACTCGTGGCCTTGCTCTGCAGTGTGAACCTCAAAACCTCGTTGGCGTGGAATTTTTGGCCCCTGCTTAAAAGTAAATGTTGCCCTTTCCCTCAGGGGTGTAGCGTTGCTTCTTGCTCTTTTAAGTTTAACGAAGAGTGATGGTTGGAAGCAAGTTAAACGTAAGGCAAAGCCCACTTAGAGAGAGCCCCTAGCCTTTCTGGAATGCTTCTGTGTGTTCTGCATAGGTGCATTGCACTCCGCGTAGATCTTTTCTTAGGTCCAGGCGATCTGTGCGGTGTTTGTGACTCTTACTTGCATTGAGGATGTCTGTTTCACTGTTTCTTTTTTAACAGGGTTAACACTTGGCAACTAGGAAGTTTAGATGGCAATTTTGTGGGAAGATGTAAATACATACTTGCAGTAATATATTTGCTTGGGTAAGATCTCAGACCACTTTCCAGAACATAGCTGTGCATTTGAATGTCTGAGACCTTACCAAGTCTCAAGAATCAGTGCGAGTCCCTGAAGATCTTTCTGAATTTTTTTAGTTACTTGATTTTAAACCCAGTACTTTAGAAACTCTCTGTTAAAGCAAGTAATATAAAACATGTGCTTAGTGTGTCATTTTTAAATGTCCACGATCAGTATTTTTACAAGAAAATTTCCTGACGAAGAAAAGGTAGTCAGACGCTCTTGTCTTCGTTCTAATAAGGTATTTGTTTGACAAAAGTTTTGGGCTGACTTCTTTCCTGTCACTCTCTTTTGGAAAAGATTTGTTTACTTTGAGTTACAGAGATGATTTTTTTTTTTTATTTCTATTTTTCTCTTCCTTTCCCTTCTCTCTCATTCTGCTTTTTTTGAACGCCAGAAGCTTTTGAGTGTGGAACCAGGCTCGAGACTTCAGATAGCTTATCTCGTTAAGAACGTTAAAATGATTGAAAGCAAAATGAGAGAAAAGCGGGAAGCAAGCGAGTGAGGATGCAACGCAGAGCAGAAGCTAGAAACAAGGGGTTTAGGATAGGAGCAGTTTGCCCCAGTATCCAGTGGGAAGCTTCTCTTCCTTTCAGAGCCCTTTGCTGCTTGCATGAGCAGTTTCCAAGGGAAAGCTTCGTAATGGGATATGGCAGATGATAGTGCGGTAGCTGATTTGATAACAAGAAGGGCTGTATTAAGAAGTCAGAATTTCGGTTGCCATTTTTATTAATGCCTGTGAAGGCTAGAGGGGAAGAAATTCAGCTTTCTAGCTGGGATGTGTGGATCCTGGAGATGTTGACATTACAATTCAAGAAGTCCTTCTTCTTTCACGCAACAGTGGCACGCATTGCTTTGCTTAGACTTCCTTTTGCTGGTTACAAATATGCTTTCTGTGTACTTAGCAGAAATAAATATATTCCTTCCCCCCTCCTCCTTCCCCCCGCTTTTTTCACGTTAGGCACAATGTGAATAACTGCTTCCCCTTTTTCAGTAAAGCCTGAATATGGAGGTGGGAGATTTTTTGACTTGGCAGTCTTGCACAGTAGGGTGTGAAGGTGGTCCATGAGGTTAAAGCTGGGTTCCCTGTGGGGTCTGCTGTGCAACCTTTGTCTTGCCCAGTCTAGCTGCTTTGCTGGCAGCGAGAAGCCTTGACAGTGAGACAGCAGGGCTATGTAGCTCTCTTGTCTCTCTGTCAGCCAAAATAGTCCTTGTCTAATTTTGTGGAGAAAACATATCCTCTTTGAAGCTGAATGTCTCTGTTCAGCAGAATCTAAAGCAAGAGGAAGGAAGGAGCAAGAGGAGCAATGCATACGTGCCTGCTGTTTCTCGTTTCTTAGTGTGTTTTCCGTTTGGGTCTACAAATCACAGCTGATGAAAGGAGATGTTTCCCATATAGGCAGTGACACAGAGGAGAGCGTTTTTTATGTAGCTGCTGATGCCTTGACACATAGGACAGGGTGTCGCTTTCAGAGCATTAGTGCCCAGGTCTTTTGGGGCACCAGAGCAGGTATCTGATACTGAGATGCACACAGCTATTGTTTATTTTTAAGCATCCAGATCAGCATACGAGTAAGCAATGATTTGGGGTATCTCAGTGTCAGGCTGCAGTTTGCTTTCCCAAAACATTACTCAATTGTTTGTCCTGTTTTCTCCATTCTTAGACATGGTTCATGCTCTTTTGTGGTTACTTATACACAGCAGCTGACTCGTTATCTGGGTGCTGGCTCGTCCCCTCTGTAGCTTTTTGGTATCTCTTCCCATTTGTAAGCTGTTGTCACACTGCTTCTCCTCCTCCAAATCATTCTTGTCTAAATGACTTATATTTAGCATTGTTGCTCTTTTCCCTGAATTCGGCCCGTCAGCTACGTGACAAATTACTGTTCCCTGAATGCTGTCCAATTCGTAAATACAAATTATCATAACTTAGGAACTGTGGCAAACAATTCTGTTTTGAGACACGCTTGTTGAAATGCCTGATAAACTTTTTTTAACTTAAACCTGCCCAATAGCCATATGAAGGTCTTAAGCCCTGTGACAGAAGGAATAGAAGGTGTCCAGGTATTTTCTGTTTTATGCATAATGAGCTAAGACCTGGTTTAATCCCAGTTCTTAGGTAGTATTTCTCATGATTAGAAGTTCTGATCTCTGTTTAGACTACAGGTACTGCTTCTGCACAGTACATTGTCTACCTCAGGAAATCACCTCATATATTATCTTCTGCCCTGTAGTGACTCTCTTTGAAATGGCCTCTGGAAGGGTACCAGGCTCCTCAGCAGCAGTCCTGCACTTTGAGTGCCATGTTTGTAGCAGGTCAGGAGGGGAGGTGGGAGCACCGTAAGGTCCTGGCACCAAATCTCCCTGGTTAAAATTTTAAATACGTATTTTTAGAAGACGCTTTCGGTCTCTTCTTCTCGTAGGGAGAGTTATGTCAGTGTCTGCCCTAAACTCCCTGAAAATGTTGAAATGTTTTGTCCTTATAATTTAAGTTTTGTGGTTGTCTTAGAAACCATGTAGAACAAACGTTTCAGCTGGTTTTTGGAAGGCATTCTCTTTTTGCAAGGAAAGTATTTGAATTAATATGATTCTGAAAGTCATTTTATCCCTCAAACTGTACTTTTCCGTATACTGTTTGCTGACAATTTTTAGCAAGGCCTAGTTATAGTGCCTCTGTTTTTAACATTAGGCCAACTCTGTAGTTTGAGTGGGGAAAGGACTCTTGAGTTTCCAGAAGAACAAGATCCGTAACTTGTCTGTCCATTATGTGGACGTTGAATCTGTTATTTGTTGAATATAGATTTTTTTTAATAAGCATCTAGGAAATATTTTTAAATGCTGTAGTGATTTTCCTGCCACAGTCATGTTTTTGGGTAAGACTTTTTTTTTTTTTTTTTCCTGTCAGGCTTCCAAGATACCACAGAACTGCTGCCCACTTCTTGTATTTGTGAATCCAAAAAGTGGAGGTCTAAAAGGTCGGGATCTGCTGTACAGTTTCAGAAAGCTGCTAAATCCTCATCAGGTCTTTGAACTTACTAATGGTGGCCCACTGCCTGGGTAAGTCATTGTATTTTCTTCACTTTATGGTTGATGTTATTTTATTAGCTGTTTTGGAAGGATCGGGTTCACCAGATATGAAGATCTAAATTGCATCTGTTCTCTGGATAAGTAGATCTAAATTACTTCCCTTTTACGCCTGAAGACCAGAGTGGTGGATCACTCCTTCCAACTGGTTCTTATTCTGACAACAAATGTAAACTTTCGGATTTCTAGAGAAAAGAGAACAGAGTAGTTCCTGATGCATGTGCTCATATCAAGGCGAGTAGAGTCCAGTCCTGGGAAAGTTATACAAACTTTATTATAATGCATAGCTAATGACTATTAAAAGTAAAAAGATTTTACGATAAAACAGAGTTGGAAAGAGAAATGTCATATTGCCTGACAGTGGTGCTCATTTTTGCGTTTATTTCTTCTGATATTTCATAGAAACTAACAGGAAATTATAAAAAAAAAATTTCTATCTTGACTCCTGGAACTTGGCCGCAATTGCAGAATTAGCAGGGCCTGCTACAACAGCTGCAACGTTTCTAAATATAAGCAACCGAACACGATGTGCTAGTAGGGAGGCAGTAACCGATTACTTGATTTAACGAACGTAGTTTTGTTACCAGCTCCGTATCACTGGGATAAACTACTGATGGTCGTAGTTTACTCAGAGTAGGCTGGTATTTTAGCAGTGCTTTAACAACAACTCTTAACAAGCTCTTCAAAGCAAATATTCTCCTAGTTTTCCTTGGAGAAATGGAGCTTATGCAGGAAGCAGGAACAACTGGAGCACACTAAGTTTTTTGTCAGAACTGTGCAATTCGACTGTCCTTCTAATGTAGTTCAAGCCTCAACTCAGGTGGTTAATTAACGTTGTTAAAGCCATAGAATTTTTCTGTAGCTGCATGGCAAAATGCTTTCACTTGCTTATTGCTCCTTGTGAAATGGGCGTTACAAATTCCTTTGCAGTATGTCTTGGTATGGAAGGATGAAAAGTCACAAAGTGTGAGAGCGAATAAGAAAACGGTGCTATATACTGTGCTGCAAATGCCGTCTAAACACCACACTTAACAGGGTAGAAAGTGCTAATTCAAGAAACCTAATGGTAATCTCCACAAAGCTTTAGAGAATCATAGATGTTCAAATTAAAACTGTGAATAGTTAAATCTCTGTATTTGGTGAGACAGGAACTCATTAACTCCATTAACTTATTATCTCGAGCTGTGAGAAGCCATAGGACATTGTGGTTTTCACTGTTTTTAAGCATGTGAAAGGAAGCTGGTGTGAATCTGTTGACTTGGTTAAATTTGATTCTGAAAGATCAAACACTGAGAGACTTTGTCTTTTCTATACTACGTTGTAACCTTTTGTCTTCCTTCTGCTCTTTTTCTAAATGCAGATTTCACACGTTCTCTAAAATCCCCTCTTTCCGAGTGCTGGTGTGTGGAGGTGACGGCACTGTTGGTTGGGTTCTTGGTGCGCTCGAGGAGATCAGGCACAAGCTGGTGTGTTCAGAGCCCTCCGTTGCCATCTTACCTTTAGGAACAGGTGAGCTCTAACTTCAGAAGCACTCGGCGCGCTCTGAAGTCACTCTCTTTTCATTCTCATGCTGCTTTGCTGTTAGGGTTACATGGCCCTGACCTCCGTTCCTCTTCTGAGTACGGTATGATTCGTGTTATTTAATGGCAAACTGGTTGTTTGGAGACTTAGGTGTCTTCTTAGTGCATGTGTGAATTGTGGTAGTAGTTCAGTATTAAACTTGTGGTGATGGAAATTCATGCAGCTTAGTTATTTCATGATCAGTTCTCCATGGGGTTTTCAGAAGGATTAGCTGCTGGGAAAAGTTGCTATCATAAACATAAAATCTAGCTTGAACTGGGGGCAGCAGAGAACAGAACAAAGACTCGTCTTTCCACGTAGCTCAGAGTTGTACTGAGGTTTTATTTTCCCTGTTAAGGTGTCGTTTGAGTTCAGCATTTTTTAACTCATGTAAGCTGATGGTCGTTTTCAGCCTGTCACGGGTGTGAAATGTAGGTACCTTAGATGTTTATTTTCTAGTGTAAGGGGGGAAAGATCTGTTCTCTCTCCCTTACCTCAGATTGCATCTATCAAACCACATGCACGCAGTATGTAGTTTCTTAATTTTGAGGCTTTTGAAGTTTCTTTATTTTGTGATGTTCTATGACAGTTGCATCCTCTGTCCCAGAAGGTGGGCTAGCCCCTAGTGTGGGCACACTGCTGCCTGCAGTTGTATATTGGCCCAAGAGCTTGAAATCCAGCTTGGATTTCCATCTGAAGCTTTGTACCTGGTAGTCCCACGAGACTTATGTGGGGAATTTTCTTGTGATTTGAGTTGTAGAATAGGACTGGTTGATGTTTTTATGCCTTTTGCTAACTGATTAAATGCAGCTGTATTTCGGGGTTCTTCACTGTTGCCCAGGTAATGACCTAGGGAGGGTGTTGCGCTGGGGAGCTGGCTACAGTGGGGAGGACCCCTACTCTATTTTGATTTCCGTGGATGAGGCGGACGATGTACTTATGGATCGCTGGACTATCCTTTTGGATGCCGAAGAGCCTGCTGAAGGTGCAGAGAATGGTGTGACAGAACCTGAGCCTCCGAAGGTGAGCCTGGGCGCCTTTGGGGCTTGATTTTGAGGAACTGTTGTTCTCCCAAAAGTTGCAAAGAAGATAGATTTAGCAGAGTTTACTCTTCTATTGCTCAGTCTTTTACTGCTCTTATATCTTTGTGCATGCTATTGGTGAGCTGTTCTTTAGCAAACATGGCATACGTCTGAATCTAGCACTTCAGTTTTGGTAAGACTGGTTGTTTGCCAAACACCTTTTCAGTTGTTTGGCAGGAATTATGTACAAGAGGGACTAATGAAAAGAGTTATGTGGCAATGGCATGCCTGTATGCTTCGGTTGGAAAGACATACGTTTCTGAAATAAGGAAAGCTTGTTGAAGGAAGGCCGAACGCTCTCCAGAAACGTTAGTGAAACCAGAGTGTTGACCAAAAAACCCAAGTCAAAAGAAGAAAAAATCTACTCTGATCTTTCTTGCCCCAGTTGGGAAAACTGTCTGTCAATTGCTAATATACACAAGGGGTATAAATCTTTTTCTGTCGTCTAACTGCCATTGAAAGGATATCCATCCGTCTGCGCTATTACTTTTTATTATTTTTGGAGTGAAAGTCCCTGTTCCTTGGTTCATGTCACTTCTTTCTGTTTTAGGAAAATTAAAAATATTGATCGGAGATGGTGACTTAGAGCTTTGATTGAATCCCGTTTCAGTTTATTTTCAGACAAACCAAGGAATTGGACAAAAAGGAGGTAGAGAAAAGAGAGCAGAAAAATTGTAAGGAGGTCAGCCCTTATCTTAGATTGTAGTTTAGTTGCTGGAAAATCCTAGGCATTAAATGTCAGTTTGAGAATTGAAATCGTTCAGGTTCCAGCTATTTTTAACTTGGTGGAGACAGGGTAGATTTGCCCAGAGTGCCTAATCTGCTTTTTAAAGATGAAGTGGTAAGAGAGTCAAGAACTAGGATAGAAAAAGCTATGCAATGAAGTGGCACGCAAAGGAAGAATTAATAACAAAAGTAGTTGAAATCTGTAGAAACTTGAGGTTGGCACATAGGGAGCTATTTAAAATGCAACTGAGTAGGTGAAATTGAGTTCTCTACTCATCTAGCATAAGGAAGTTACCTTCCAAGATAAGGGAAAGGATCTACCTAATGATGTCATGGTAAATCCATGGTTAATGCCAAACGTAATGGTGGTATTAATGTTCAATGAGTTGTGTAGCTGTTGCATAGAATCACTTTGAAAAGTTGCGTTGGTTTTATTTCTTCATTTACAGAACTTTCTGTGCTCAAGTTTCTTGTAATTAAGATTAAATTTTGACATTCCTGATAGTTTAGGTAGTTTTACTGCTTATATCAATAATTGTCCATATAGCGCTATTTTGATTGCGATGTCTCTGGAGCTTATTTTCTTAGGTCTGTTGTCAAGGTGCAGATGATTTGGAAGAATCATTTACAAAACATTCTTTCCATTGAAATTTTTCTGAAACCTTGGTTTGTACTGTAAGCCTTGAGGCAATAATGCGGGGGTGTTTTTTGTTTGTTGGTTTTTTTTTTTTGTCAGATTGTACAGATGAACAATTACTGTGGTCTTGGCATCGATGCAGAGTTGAGTTTGGACTTTCATCATGCTAGAGAGGAAGAACCAGGGAAATTTAATAGCAGGTAATCCTGGCGGAAAACAGGGATGGGGGGCAAATCTTTGTGTATTGTGGTATTTCATAATTTCTCATTTATACCATGACTGATAATCTTGAAATGTTACAAATAATATTACTTGAGGCAGGGGTGGCACAGGAGGAATTAAATTAACTATAAATTCTTACACATGGAATTTATTTGGGTTTGGGTTTTGTTTTTCCAAGTGAGAGAGCCAGAGTAGTGTTTTGGAAAAACTGTTGTTACTGTTCAGGATAGCAGGATAACTTATTTGCCAATATCTTCAATATCGAATATCAGTGAAATTTCAGGGTAATGGAAATCTCTTATTCAAAGCCTTTAGTAGAAAGAAGGTCAGTGCTGCTACGAGAGTAATAAACACGTTGCTCAGCACATCTTTGTACATACAGTTTCTGCCCTGCTGGGCTTTTTGATAGGTTGAAGACTTGCTTACTGCTATGGCAGTATCGCCGTGCTTGTAATAATGATAAAAAAAAATCTCTGAATCTTAATTGAGAGAATGTAGTACAAAAGATGTTCTCTGAAGGCTTTGGCCTTGCTGGCATGCAGATCAATCAATAAAAATATGTATTTTTTTCTTCCTGTAATCACTGAAACTGAAGAGAAAAAGAAATTGCATTTGTGTAATTAATCAGTAGTTCGTCATAGAAACCATTTCTGACTGCCTTTTATTCCCCTGTGTTTGTGAACTAATGTCCTCTAATTTGTCCTTCAGTTGCCAGAACAAGACAACTGCGATTGCACAGTATTCCAGTCCTTATTATTACGAATATTCTCTGACTGATTATGAGTATAATGATGTTTAATCCCATCCCTCTTGCAGTATTCTGTCTGTCGACACAGCTCTTGCTCAAATATTTTCTTTAAAATGTAATAGTAAGAGTAATAGTAAGACTGTTTGTGGTACATAAATTACTATTAATGCAACAGGCCACTGAATTGCGTAAGTAAGAACATCAGCATAGGTAATAACCTCAGCTAATACGTTTGCATATAGTAGGGCCTGAGCCAGTGTATAAAATCATTCTAGACTTATTTGAGAAAACAATATAAGAATTACGCTTACTGTGCCTTTAAAATATACTACTATGACTTTGCAGAGCTGCAGCACTTTAGAAGATGCATCCTTTCCTTATTGCCACTGCCTTTAAGCGTTATGCTCTGACCTTTATTGCCTTGTGTGCTTTTTATCCTTTGAGTCTATCTCAGCCAGCCCGCAGCGTGCAGCATCTGCAGTGCAGTAGGCAGTGACCTGGTATCTTCCTTGCAGGCCTTTTACATACATATTTGGACACAGTGCAAGGAGGATGTCTTGAAGATCATGTGTGGAAGGAGACCAGAAGGGATTAGATATTTTTCATAATTGGAGATCTTGAAAAGGAACTTGAGCTAATGAGTTGATACTGAGGTAAAGGTGTACAGTCTTGCAGGGGACAAACAGGTAACGCAGTCCAGTGCTGCCGACACGATTGCTGCCCTTCAGTGCCAGTGCAATGGTTGTCACAATTGCTGGCTTTCCCCTTTCCCAGGATATGCATGCTCTTTTTCTTTCTTTCCATAAAATAACTAAAAGGTGTCTGCCTGAGCCCAGATGCAACAGCTGCTGACACGTGGAACGGGCTGCTCTTGCTTGCGGGACGGGAAGTTTGATGTTGTGGCAGTAGAGACTGTGGGTGCTCCTTGGAATAAAAATGGGCTTGAGTGCTCTCTGAATCAAGACCTTAGGCTGGTAAACATCCTGGCAACTGTGTGCTTTCTGGCCTCTCCTTGCAGAGAGAAAGTGTCTTTCCTTGCTCAGGTGTCCTTGTCCTTTGGCTAGTAGCTCACAGTTCAATGGTGATTTCCCTGCAAGGAATTTAGACCCAAACTTGCATCACAGCGCAGATAGAAACAGTGCATGTTTTTGCTGTGATGCCGTTTCAGTTGTGGAGTGCCGTGCTTTGTGAGTATTTTTTCATGGTCAGAAACCACAAATGAGAGCATCTGCCTACATTCCCCATTCCCATGGGATCCTGCAGCAGTCTTTAGGGTTGCCTGTTATAGGAGAGACCACATCATCTTTGTGCCATCCCAAATCGGCAAGAGACTGCTGGGACAGCCCTTCTCATGGCTGAAAGGTGAGGCAGAGAGAATACTCTGCCCAGCTTAATGGAAGTTCAGAATTTTTTGCCAAGATGCCAAGCTGCTCTATCTTTTGGGGCGGCAGGTTGATAGTTTTGGTCATTTGGTTTCTCATATATGGGATTTAGTGTGCTGCAGGAGCTGCTGTCTGATTCACTTTTTTCCCATTTGGGTCCTCTCCGTGTGAATCTGGTGATGCTGTTTTCTGGTCAGTAAAATCATCTCAGTAAAATCACCCAAACAGGTTCTAATCACTGCTCTGAGTTCTAGCGTCCCTTAGCTTTTGCAGTGGGGTTTTCTCGAGATGGGATGGTAAGATTGCTGGACTGGGTGGGAGGTGCACGTTATTTTCCTTGATAACTCTTTGTGCTGTGTACTGCAGTTATGAACGCTTTGCTTACTTCCGAGAGATGTTACCTAGCTGGTTATTACTGCTCGTGGGAAATTTCAGTAGAATGCCTGGCACATAGATTTCTTATCCAGCACCTTTAAAAAAAATCCCCAAACCTACCCTTTTTGATAAGCAGCACCTGGCAAGAGCTCTGAAAAGTCTAGATTTTTGCATCAACTCACTTGGCTTCTTAGTAACTCTCAAAGGCTGGCTTTCTTGTTGTTGTTGTTTTTTTTTTTTCGTGAAAGCTTGGAAAGTAGTTGTTGATGGTCTTACTTTCTCTTGCTACCGGAGATGCATGTTAAAATTTCTAATATAAATCACAGTATGGAATACTTAAGCTTCCAGTAAGCTATGTATAGATGTTGTTTCCATCAGTCTAGTTACCAAATACTGGCTTTTGAGGGGTCAGAAACTCTTAAGTAAGTTAACAAGCATTAACCTGTCCTTACCCATTTTCTAAACTGTTCAGACTTAGGCAATTTGATAGTGTTTGACATAACTATTGATATCATAACTAATAATCACAAATAACATGAAAGAAGCGTTTTTCAGAAGCACTTCATTGTTCTTCCTTTGTTTTCTTTGCTAATAGAAAGGTTAAATTCTCAGGATATAGGATTGATTGTTCTGCATACTGCAAAAGGCTAAACAAAATTCATCTGTGTTCATAATGCAGTTGATAACTAGGCGTAGCGCTGATGATCAGTACAGCCTTGGATATATTTTAGTCAGCTCTGAGAATCTGCAGTTTCTCTGCAGAAGATCTTCCCTTTGGGTTTGCAAGAAATACCTTCTGCAAAGTCTTTTTGCAGTGCATTTTTTTCTTCTACAGCTGTTCCCAACATACCATCTCCATTTTACTTTGGAGTAAAGTGGAGCTGGTGTTTGCAGTTGTTTTGTTGTTGTGATAGACAAGTAAAAAAGAATTATACTGATGTTCTGCTTCAGATAGTCAATATTGAGTTAGGCAACAGCAGAAAAAGCTGAGGAAACAGAATGATTGTTTTTGAGCTATATTCAATATTTTCTTGAGTAGTCAATAAAATACAAGTTACACGAGAGCTGGTACTAGAGTTCTCTGATTACCAAGTGTACTTCCCATTGAAATGTGTGATCTTGGCTCTTTAGAAGTTTGGGATTTCTGCTTTTTTAGACAGTGTAGAGGTGGAGAAGTACTTCTCCCAACCTTCTTCCATTCCTCAGTGGAGGTATCTATTTGACTCCCTGCTCTCAATCCGTTTCCTGTCTTGCTGCTGCAGAGTCCAGGCAAATTTGTAGTAGATGGGGCCATGGAGGTGCCCATGCTATCCCATAATGGTATTTAGCATTTTAGTCAGAGATATTGGCTCACAGCCATTGGGGCTGAGCCCAGAACTGCCCCAGCACTGCCTGACCAGCTCACCCAGAGCAGGTCTGAGCAGTACCTGCCCACAAGCAACTCGTGCCCCAGAGAAAGAGAGGATCCAGGATACACTTAGGCAGCAGGTTTGGGCCTCATCGAGAGTGCCAAGACACCTTTTTTTTTTTTCTCCTTTTTTCCTTTGAAATTTAGAGGGCTGGTGAGCTGTTATAGCCGATGCTGTAAAAGCTACTCTACCGTTGCCAGTTGCTCTTGGAGCCAGGAGCATCCTGCGTTTCTTTGACTTTACGTAGGGACGACTCTTGTAACTGAGGGTGTGATGCTCCAGGTTACTGTGCAGCACTTTGGATGAGCCATGCTTTTGCTGCTTTCCCTCACCAGGCATTTCCTCTCTACCTGTGAGGCAAAACTGACATCTTTCCCTTTGCAAGATCCAGCCGGGGTTGAGGAGCACCAAGGTGGGAGCAGTTCAGCCCTCTGCCTCCTGGGGAAGGAGGGCAGTGTATCAGAGCTCTCTGTTTCTGCAGCAGCCTTGTAGCACTGCAAAGGTGCTTATTGCTTGGGCAACAGCAACAGAGTCAGTGCCCCGTTAACCTAATTAAGTTGATGCTGTGGTGTCTTCCCCGAGCCTGTCAGGACTCGGTGATGAGGCTTAGTAAGGGAAAAGGGTGTTCTTCAGTTTATTCTGCTAAGGATGCATACAGAATTGTAATACTTAAAAGCTTTTGTTCACTTTCATAATCCAGCAAACTAATCCCATATAGGATCCTCTTTTTTATTCCAAGATCTTCACTTACCTAAACTGAAGGAGTAGACCTTTTGACTGTCCTTCTGGTAAGGTGTAGCTTTATGAATGTGGTCAACAGAGCATTCGGCGGTATGTGCATGTTGACCGTATTTGGAGTGCATCTTTTGTAGGAAGACAAACCAAAGGGTAATGTCACCCTGGATGGTAAGTCAAATCCATCTAGCTAGCAGGATGTTAAGTGAATGTTTGTACTCCACAGAACATCCCAGATAATTCTGGGATGGCAGACACCTTGTAGGTGTTGCAGCCAAGCTGGTACAGGACTCGCTGGCTCCGTGGGAAAAGATGACCTAAGCAGACCCATGCCTCTTCCCCATTAGTATCGTTTACATCAGTGACCTAGAGTGAGAGTTGTGCCTCCTAATATATACCTTGATTTCCTTCAGCACAAAAAAGAGAGATTGCTCCCAGAAATGACTTCTTCCTTCCTGCCTTTCTAATTAACTTTGGCAAAACTACTATCTGCAAAGTGTATGTAACCAAAGATTAGGAGATGCTATTCTTTCTGACAGATGGGCAAGCTAACGTGTAATGTGCTGCAGCTAGCTGTAGACTGGCAGCGTCCACTTACGCTTTCTCCCGTAATCGTGTCCCCCATGTAGATGCATGAAAAAGTGGTGCCCTTCTGTAGCAGTGGATGTGCAAAGTTCACCCTTACACGCTTGATTAGCCATTTTAATTGTAACTTCTCTCAGTCACCTGCAAAACTGTTTGGTAGGTGGTGACTTTGTGATGTTACAGGAATCATTTTGATTGTTCTTATTTGGTGGCAATGTCCTAATGACATATATAAAAGGAATGGAATATGTATGCAAGCATGGAGTGACTGGACTTTCTCTCTGACGATTTTCACACCTCATCATGCATCACGGGGTGCCGTGCCCAGTGTGTCTGGACCCTGCGGACCTCAGTGATCCATTACAGTTTTCTTAGAAGTCATGAAAGTCAGGACTGTGTCTGCAGTCGTTGTACTGTGCTATGTACTCTTTCGGTTTCTGAAGCTTGCTTCTTCATGGAACACAAGTTAGTATCTCTTGGAGATATATAAAGTGCCGTGTTTCCTGTCTGTATTCTGTTATTTTTCAGTGGTAATTAATGCATTCAAAACAGACAAAGCGTGTCTTAGCATAGATGTATCTTTTGGCCTTGTCTGGAGTAGAAGCATGTATTAAATCATGTTACACGTCACATACCTCTAATTCTGTGCTATGTAAAACTATTAGCGCATAGGACTAATCGTTCCCAATGTAGTAGTTCAAAGAAACTGAAAAGTCTCTATCTGAAGAGTTGATTGTAACCCATATGCTAAATTGGCTGTCTTCCCCACTTGAATACCTGCACCGTTTAGACACGCTGCTGGAGACATTTAGCAGAGTTGTATTCCAGTGACACCCGTGTGCTAATAGGGTCAAAGAATGGAAATTCATGCTTTTTTGGTTTTCCTGAAGGCAATGTATCCCAACGTCTCCATTATAGAGGAAAAGACTATGTGTTTCACTGCCATTTTGTTTACATTACTCTTAAAATATTTTGACCTTTCTGTTAAATCTTGCTGTGTGTTTTTGTTAATTCTTTCTCATTTTTTAACTCTAAAGTTAGAGACATTAGAAGTCTGTCACAGGTCAAAATTATTATGCATGTTTTAAGTTTCTACAGCTGTGTATATTTAAAACAAATCAGCAATATGTAAAGCCTAGGCTTGCTAAGGTTTTTGTGCCTTAATCCGTCATTGCATGATCAAACATTTGAAAGCATTTCATGAAGACTCGTAGGTCTTAATTAAAAATGCAGTTTTTCAGCCCAGAAGTTTACTTTTCAAAGAAACTTTGTTTTCAGGCAACATTTTAAGAATAAGGATTTTTCCGTGATACAATTTTGCAGGTCTCTAATCAACAGTATAATTTGTCGCATAAGTAAATGGAATAAGCAGTAGCAGTTTGTGGTTTACACTTTGTTTCTGGAATAAAGCTAGAAGAGTTCACAGAGGTTTTTGATTGAAAAATTGTTTAAGCATACCTGCTAGGGGACAAAGCTATCACATGTATGAGGAGAAGAATACTATGCTGGGCTTTATCATTTCAGTAACAATATGCTGGCCTGCTCCTAGGTTTCACAACAAAGGAGTTTACGTGAAAGTTGGGCTGCAGAAGATAAGTCATACCAGAAATCTTCACAAAGACATAAAGCTTCAGGTGGACCAGCACGAGGTGGAGTTGCCAAGTATAGAAGGACTCATTTTTATTAATATCCCCAGGTAAGAAGGAGAGGAAGGGTCCTGTCTTGTTACATATCTCTATGTATGTATGGAAGTGCTGCTTGGTATTTGAACGTCGCCCCCGTTATTAAATGGTCTAGACTGATAGATGACTATTACTGAATCTTCTTGATTATTACCCCCTCCATGACCCTGGCTTTGTAGCTGTGCCTACGAAAGCTAACTCTCAGTACTGTTTTGACATCTTGGTGGAACCACCTGGTTTTGCCAGTGCGCGCCCCTGTACATTTGCTGTTTCTTCTCCTGTGTCCTAACGTTAATTTGGAGTGGTTTCTTCACCAAAAAGTCTGAATACTTCTTGGGACCAGCTTTCTGGTAAAACATGGCTTTTTCGGCATGGTCAGCTGGCCTTTAGTTTCTGTCCCGTACCATTTTCTGCCTGCCTTAAAAGCACTTTGAACCATTGATCAGATTTCACCATCTATGACTTGTGGGATCATGAAAGATGATCAGTTTGCAGGCATTTTGTGGCCAGCTGGAGACCAGGTGCCTGAGGAGCTTCTCCAGTGATGGCCAGGCAGGATTAAGTAATCAAACGCCATGTAGGTCCAGCAGCCACTTGGTCAGTCAGGATGTGCAGGGTGGCTGCACAGTGTTATGCAGGTAGCTTTTAGCAGCCGAATTACCGTGGGAGGGGGGCAGTCCTGACACCTGCAGGGGGCTGGAGTTATTGCTGTGGAAGAAGGGGGGCACAAATCTGTAGGAGACCTGGCTTCCTTAGATGTGCTGTTGATGGCATGGCTTTTGGTTTGCACAGAAACAACAGGTGCTCAGTTCTGCCCATGCTTTATTTTCAGATATGCCGTTATCCTAAACTGTCTAGATCTCTTTCTGTTTTAGTCTGAAAATACATACGCACACATATGTACACATGTACATGCACACAGGCATACATGCATATGAGAACTGTGAAGGAAAAAGATCATGATTAGCATTGAGCAGTCAGTGCACTAAAAAAACAAGAAAGTGATTTGAGGAAGGAAGGCCGATACGGCATAGAGAACAGCTTTTAATTGTCAGAAGCATGTGTGAGGATGGAGGTGCATGAATACCTGTTAAAATACTAATGAGTTTCACCAGATGAAGAAATAAAAATTTGACACTTTACCTTCAGTTATTTACCTTTAGTTTAGTCCCTTCAGTAGCTTCTATGAATATTGTCAAGATCAGTAAGAGCTATATTAACTCTTTAATCCTCAGAAGTTAAAGGTCAGAGAGGCCATAACCTCTCTTTCCCAGCAAACTAAAACTCTTTGGAGTTACTTTTCTCACGTTTCCCTTTTTTTTTTTTTTTCCTTTCAAGTGGAGACTGCTTACTTCACTACTTCTTTCACTCCTGAAATATCTCATCAGAAGTCTTCCACGTTTTAGGAAGTTTTCCTGCTTTTACAGCGCAGGATAACCGTGCTGTCCGCCTCCAGCTGGTGGGGAGCAGTGCCCAGCTCTTGAAGCCTGGCAAGCGCGCCCGGTCTCGTGCCGGTGGGGTGGTCAGCAGGGGAGCCCGGCGTCCACGGGGTGGTCACCCTGGTGTTTTCTCCACGCAGCTGGGGGTCCGGAGCTGATCTCTGGGGGTCAGACAGCGACAATCGCTTTGAGAAACCGCGGATCGACGATGGCTTGCTCGAAGTTGTCGGTGTGACTGGCGTTGTTCACATGGTAAGTTGGTGCCCCGGTAAGAGCTGTGCGATTCGTGTCCCGAGCAGCAGAGCGGAGAGAAAGAAGTGTGTTCCCTTGATCCGCCAGTGGGCCTCTCTCTGGTAAATGCGTTGTCTACGACTAGCTTATTCTTATAATAACTAGTGCATTGCAAACGTTGACTCCTAAAAAATGCCAATCTGTGCTAAGCATTTATTCAGGTACTTGTTGCCTCATGCAGAAATGGTTATAGGCCGTAAAACAGAATTCCTGAGCAACATTGGCTGTTACGTGAACGAAGCGTTCAGGCATCAAGCGTTCAGCTGTGACTAGTATGCCCATGCACTGACTACAGTGGCCTTCATAACCTGCTTTGGCAATCCCTGTCCAGGTGCCAGACTTCAACAGACAAAACAGAAACAGAAGAAATCTGGGTTGGGATGTATTAGACGTGTAAAAAACTTGTTAAAGTGCATAGGAAAATGCCTAATTGCTTCAGTAGGCTTTGTACCAACCAGAAACATACAGATATAGACACGTATGTACCTACCAAAAAGCACAGTCCTGTTTCTCGCGAAACTGAGAAACAGGACCGTGTTTTTTGACGCAGAAGGGGAAATGTAAGTTACACAAAACAATGCAAAGTTAAGACTGAAGGAAATGGAATGCATTTGCTTGTCTCTTCTCTAGTAATGAAGAGATACAGAATAAAAATCAAATATAGTAATCAAATAATCATAAATAATAAAAGGAGGATGCAAATTGGCTTTCTTTTGTATTTTCTGTGCTTTCTTTGTTTTTTGTCCTTTAAATCTATTGATGTATTTTGTTCAGGATAATTTCAGAAATTCTCTACTCTGTACCTGTGTCTCTTCAAGCTGTTGTTATGTAACATAATGACAGCACTAGTGTCCTTCTTACTTGTAAATAAAATGATGCATTAAGTTGTGGGTGGGGACTATGAAACTAGCTTATTTCCGAATACAGAATGCATTACCTTTATCATAACCTTTATCATGGTGTCAAAACAAAACAGTTTACAGGATGAAAAACAAGATTTGATTTTAGTGTTAGGAGATCACCCGTTCTTCACCTCAGATTTTTTGTAAGTATACTGTTATACCTCATCACAGTCAGTCTGCCCTTAATTGGCAGAGAGATTCCTTTAAGACAAGTGGCTTCATCATTGTCTGCCACAGGTTATCCAGTACCTTTCTCTGAAAAGTTAATGCTAGCTGCTTGTGGTCTGAATGCTACATAAAACAGATGAGAGGTTCTGCAGGGAATGTTATGGCTCAATTTGTGCAGCTGTAATTCTTCTGTGTATTAGTTATGTGTTACAACGGCCTGCTATTAACACTGCCATCCTGTGGGTTTTGTTTTTGTCTTTTAATATTTCTCTCAATATTTTAAGAAGTCTGCTACTGAAAAGGTGGTCAGGTAACTAGAGACAACAAATCCATACAGCCACCAAAAATGGAAAAGGTGGGTACTTAAAATTGTTTGTGCAGCTCAACCTTTGGGGTCTGCCAACTTTGCAGTTTTATAATTTGGGTCTTTTAAATAAAACCAATGTAAAACAATGCATCAGAAGAAGTGGTTCGCTAGAGATGCTTGAAAATTTTAACTAGTTAGAAGTAACAAGGAATACACCATTCTATTGGAATATGAATGTTAACAAACCTGTGCTCTGGCTTTGTGGTCTCGTGTTAAGGTTTTTACCCGCATGTTTGGTGCCTCTACATATTCCCTAAGAGGATTTGTAGCAGGAAAGTTTACTTTGCGTCACATCTTACAGGTAACACTGAGCTGTTAGTTGTAGATGAATATGGAGTTGAATATGGCAAAATTCTCTCTCCATATTCATGTGCTAAAGCGCTTCCAGATTCTCAAGTTTTGCATAGAGCACTGTCCACGTGTGTAGTTAAAGGGTGTGAAAATGTGTTTACTACTTTATGCAGGGAAAGGAGTGAAAGTGAACAAGATTTTTGTGAGTGTGTGCTCCTTTACCAACCTGAATGTAGAAGTGACTTCACTACGTAAGTGCTGCCTCCGGCAGCGTTCTGCAGGGATATTTTGAGTTTATCTTCACGCGATGACTTAAAGGATTAATGTTGCATCAGTACGTGCGTGCCCTTCAGATTTTACTTACGCAGTTCTTTTATCTGAAATTTGGAATTTCAGCTGGCAGTATGGCTCTATCCACGTCCTCTCCCAGGCCAAGTGCAGCAAAGATTTATTTGTGCTTCTTGGGCTTTGGGGTGGTTGATCTCCTGGCTTTTACTTCCTGACAGGGTCAAGTACAAGGCGGTCTTCGATCAGGAATCCGCATAGCCCAAGGCTCGTACTTTCGCGTCACTCTCCTAAAGCCGATTCCAGTTCAAGTTGATGGAGAGCCCTGGATCCAGGCGCCAGGCCAAATTATTATTTCTGCTGCAGGACCAAAGGTACTGGCTGTAGGTTTGTCTCAGCAGTTTGATTTTGTTCAGTGGATGTTAGCGTTGTTTTTCTTGCTCCTTGTTGTGTTCTGATGGTTGACCTTAATGGAGCTAGTCAGGAGAGTGTTATAATTGTTAGATAAACGCATAGCAGCTTCTGCAGAGACTGGTTTGATGGCCCTCTCTGCTGACTATTTAAGAAAATAGTCTGTGAGCTTCAGCCAAGTGGTCACATTTTTTTCCCTCTGTTGAGATCTCCAAGCAGCGTTGCTTGCACTGAAGCAGATCAGAGTTACGAAGGCAGTGGCAGTGCGGTAAAGTGTGTGAGGGGGAGAGCGGTCTGCTGACAGTGCTGGGGGAAGGATGGTCTGTCCTTTTAAAAAAAAAAAAAAAAAGCAAACTGAACAACGGGGTAGGAGGGTCTGAGGAAAAAAAGGCTTCAGAATAAGTAGTTGTCCATTTTCCCATATATCTCAATGCTTATGTAGAAGGAGAGGAGGATCAGCTGCCTAAGGATTAATTTTTCCATTGACGTTGAAATAGCGAAAGGACCGTTTTGCGGTAGCTGGCTCTCAGTTGGGGGCATGCAGATCTGCACATTTGTCTGCTGCCTTCAGGTTGCCTTTTTAACTTACAGCTATTTATTGCTACAGGCAATCTTAGAGAATACCTGGCCCTCCTGGTAGAAAGCAAACATTCTTGTGGAGGAGAAATAAGTGAAAAAGAAGGTCATACCTCAAATGTTTCAAAACATTTTAAACTTTATTCTTTTTTATAAAAGAGAGAGAGAGAGAGAGAGAGAGAGAACAAACGTGAGATTTGTCCTTCCAATGCGAAACATTCATATCTTTTAGGTTAGTGACTAGTAGTGTTTTCTGTATGTGTGTGTTTGTATATATGTTTGCACATACATCCTGTATACACAAACACACATATACATACATGTCTTGATATATTTCTCTACATATACCTACTTGTATAAATATTTATGTTTAAAAAGCAGTTAATCCTATAGCTTTCTAAATCAAGGTGCTTAAGTTAGTTGTATATTTAAATTGTTTTTCTCTTGCAGTAGCAACATCTTACTCATTTATTAGTTGCCTTAGATCTGATTGTAGGTGACTACAGAGACTTTGATCCTCGCTCACGTTCTTTAAAACTGTCTACTTTAGGTCCATATGTTGAAAAAGTCCAAGCAGAAACAGAAGAAAACTGGAAGCCTGAGAGAGACGAGAACGGATAGCGTGTCAGTCACTGAAGGAGGACGCTAAATGGAGACCTGTGGTCAGCATTTGTGCAGCACATCTACTGTAGATCCCGTGATGGTTCAGTGAAACTGAGTGCAGACAACTGGTGAAGAAGGGTTGCTTATGAGCGTGCCTTTCATTACATAATACAGGACTGGGTTCTGCTTGGTCATTCAAAGATAGTGCCTCATTGTCGCAAATACTTAACTGTGTACCACTTGTCTCATCTAAAATGTTTACTTTGGGTTGCTTTTCCGTAAACCTTTCCCCAGTTTTTAGTTTATGGAAACTGAGGCTAAACACAGACTCCAAGATGTTGAGATTTCCACATCTGCTTTTACAAAAACTCTTCCCCTCCTCCCCAGGTTTTTCTTTGAGAAACCATTCCGTAGATAACGTCTTGGTGTATCGTTCTGTAAATGAAAATGTATTGTTTTAAATTAACATTTGTAGTAGCCTCCAAACCAAAAAAAGGCAAAGAGATGAGCTGCTGAGGCCTCCTCAGATCAGTCCAAATAGCACAGCTGAAGCAGTGCTACTGTAGAAGAGAAAAATACAAAACATAAGAGAGATGATTTCTATAAAAGGAGCCCCATGCACTGGAGAGAGAATGTACTGGAACAGTTGAGTCAAAATATTTAAGAGAGTTTGGTTTCAACAGTATTTGGACAATAGGGAAGGGAAAACAGCTTTTAGAGCAAGTTATCAACTGCAGTTTCGCTTCTCCCATATGGAGTCCAATCCTGTTTTTAAAGGCATTTGATTTTCACTAGCTACTACTCTAAAGTAAAAAGGAACAAAAATATCTGAGTAGTATTACATTATACTGATTATTTTCTATCATTGAGAAATTACGTTTGACACCAGACTTCTCTCCTTGTCTTTCCTTATGTTATTTCATGTTTACCTATTTGTCCTATGTTGAACTGTTATTTAAAAGCAGGCTTCAAAGACTAAAAGAACCATCACTAATTAGGGTAAAAGAGGTACCATTTAGTTCACTAAAGTAAATTAGGACCAGTGATAGGTTAAAGCTGAGCTGAAGCAGAGTGCTGTAGGCTTCAGATGACTGGGAATGTGATAGCCGTTGTGAAAACTCACTTATCTAGTGAGCCTTCACAGGTCCTTTTGCAGCTGCTCTTCTTGCCAGCAGTTGCAGGGCCAGGATTCAGTGACTGTCTCTTCCACTTGGATGAGCATGTGCTCTTAGGAGGCTGTTGCTCTTTCAGCTCCTGTGAGCTAAGATTACCTCTCCATGCTTACTTGCCTGCTGAAGATACTGGGATGCAGTACTTTCTTCATAGCTTTCTGCTGAAGATTGGGGATAGAGCAGATGTGTTGGTCCTGTAGAGCACTACATGTATCTGCTCGCCATGGCCACGGTCGTGGTGTCCTTACTTCTCTGCTGGTCTCATCTCACCATGGTTATCGAGTGACTGGACCCTTCACTCCAGATCAACATGATAAACAAGGTTGCCCTCAGCCCGGTCAGTTACGGAGTCAGGAGTGTATATGCTTTTCCTGCTTGTGTGCATCTGCTGCCTGGAACTGCTTAAGCTGTGCTGGTATTTGCATGGTGATAACAAGCACAGCTGTGGATGGCATGAGTTCATCACTCAAATGGCAGCTTTGGAAGCATTCTTCTTGCCAGTGCGTCTAGAAACACATCTCCAGCTGCGTCAGGGAACTTCAGTAAGACATTGAAGTGTGCCAAGGCCATGGTTTTGTGTTGGAGCTAATTATGTGCTGAGGCAGCTCTTGCTGGGTCTTGTTGATCAGTGTGCACTCTGAAGCACAGTGCCAACTTCAGCAGCACCTGATCTTTACCTGTGCTTTACACTTCCCAGTCACAGCACAGACCAGGGTGTGAATGTAGGTGCTTTAAAACAGTCGTGTATAAGCAATAGATGGAACTACATAAGTAAAGCTGTAGAGACAGGCCGAACAGGCGTGCAAAGATGGCATGAGCTGCCTGCAGTCTCTCCTTGCTGTCCACTGATTCTTGTTATTAACAAGGCCTTACTGTTCTGGTAGAGGAGCATTTGAAGGACTAATTCCTTTGTTTTCAGTGAAGCTTGCTATTAATTGTTTAAATCATTACTTTAATTGTTACTTTAATGATCTCCATGTACTACCACATGGACGACAACTTATCCTTATTCCACATGTAAACTAGACTTGTGCTACGAAGGCAATTGTGTTGATGGCACAGAGCTAAAATACTCATCTCTTAATTATTAAACACGGGGGATTGTCTCTACTTCAGAGCCTCGGCAAGAAGAAACCGACGAGCTCATCTGGCATCCTGGTACCAGCGTTTCAAATAGGAAGGGGGAAGTGCTGTATTTCAGGGTATGCCTTCTCAGGATGAAGCTCACAGCTTAGAGAGGAAATCCTACATAGATTGCTGCTTATAGTACAGAAAGCAAAAGAAACTGCTTTGTGTCCTTGGGGTAACTGAAAGACTGCATGGTCTTCTTTCCGATTGCAGACTCTATGACGGAGAGGAAAATTTTTGAGTCTTGTTTACAGAAAACATTCATAAACTTAAAGTTTGTTGGTACTGACCATCGTCTGCAGCCCAAGTAAACAAACCCATCTGACTAGTTTTCCAGATACGCTGCAGCATGTAACTGGTGGTGTTTCATGTTCTCGGCTCGCCGAGGGCCATGCTGTCTGTCCCTATCACTCACTCTCTGGTATCTGAAATAACATGAAACTCTTGGGTCAGATGGACCCTTACTGTGGCATATCTTCCCATGGGGATCTTCCATTCCTAGGACATTGTACAAGCCTGTCTTAGGGTAGCATTGCGGTAGCAAAGATACGCAGAAGTATGAGCGTGTTCTCCTCACAACTGCAGAGAGGATCTTTTTTTCTTTTTCTTTTTTTTCTCCTTTTTACGGAAACTGGCTCCCACGTGTTATTTGAGTAGAGGAGTGCCACACTGGAATGAAAATTTATCTTAAGTAAAACACACTTGGCATATAGTATCTCCCTTAGATGATTCTTGGTGTGTTTTGAAGACAAAACAGATTTCTGGGCAGATGAGATAGGAAAGCTCTTGTAAACATTTGTAACAGAAGAAACTCTCTTGAACTGTGTCAACATCTTCCAGTTTCAGGTACTGTAAAATGTCCGTATGCCAAGGGAATCATACCTTTCCTGTATATGTTTTTATCACGTTATGTATCTAAACGAGCCTAAAAAATTCTTCCATAGTAGTGTAGGACTTTATTGAAGAGAGGTGATGACTCCTTCTCTTTAATATTAAACTTCTTGAGTTAGCATTTACAGCGAACAACGTAACAGTAGCAAAAGCGTTGGGGATGAGGCTCAGTTTGTCAAGACAGGCGTTAAGCAACGTCAGGGATGTAGAGTCGGAGGCCATAATCTGTAGATAGGGAGGAAGTGCAGGTGCACAGCTGTCCAGAGCACCCTCCTCGATCCTCTCTCCACAGCCCTGCCTTTTTACCTCACCTGCAAACCACAGCAGGCACTCTTCATACAACTAATGTCTCTCCTGCTTAGATACTAGCTCTTGACCTTTCACTAGTGTCCTTCTAGGCTTTGCCAGCATGGGAGAGAGAGGGGTCCTGGAAGTCATGGTGCATATCCCACTATCACAAACCAGAAAGGACATGGTCAGTTGGTTAAAATCTTTTTTGGTGAATAAATGCATCATCTCTGTCCTGAAATAGGACAACCTACATTCAAAAGAACGTCCCTGGGATACAAATACTGCTTCATTAAAAATGTTGTTTTTTCCCCCAGCTTTTAGACTTGATTCATCTAGTTTAAACTGCTGAGGCCTTTCTTGCATTGATTTTTAAATGAAACTGCATGGAGTTATTTTGCCAAAAACATTTTGTTTACTTATATGTGTGTATGTATGTACACATATATTTATGCACATACCCTTTTAAAATAGGCTTTATCATATTTCTTTTCTTTTCAGTGCATATTTGTGCAGGTTTTGCTGTGCAGCAGCGTTCTGACAGCACTCACCTCTGGATCTCTCTCTCTCACCACTTTCGGACAGGATGCTGAGCGCTTGCTTTCTTGCTGGTCCCATTTAAGTTCCCAGCATATATATCTAATGGACATGTACTTTCCAGCAGGACATGATGGTAATAAAGTCAAAGCACAACTCTTTCAAATGCAGTATCTGCATGTGTACACTTTGAGCGCACGTTGCTCTTTGGGGATTTAAATCACATCTTAGTGTGTTTAAAATCAATGGTAGCATCTAATGTAACGCTTTAAAAGTTAGAAGAAGCTGTAGCATAGCTCATTGCAAGATGTAAATAGGGAACAAAATCTAAATGAACTCTTATAGACAACTGCTCATTAAGCTTCACAGTTACCCTCTTTAAAGTATTGTACAGATTGCGTTTCTTTAAAGAGCAAGTAATGTGCTTGTTTTGAATATTAACTCTTTGGAAGTGATAAGCATTTACGCATGCTTGTTCCCTTGCAGTGCAGCCTGTTGGCGTATAAATGTGTCATTACTAAAATGAAGCCTCGTTTGGTTTGAGGAGGAGGTAAGATAACTCTTGTGGCACTTCAGAAGGCTTAAAATGTTGGGGATAGCAGAGATGTAGCTGGATGGGTATTTCAGAGTGCGCCGTGCACCAGCACGTGCCCCTGTGCCGCCCGGTGCCTGCCCAGGCTGCAGCTCCGAGGCTGGGGTCTGCCACGGACCGTGCCTCCTCCTTGCGACTTGGGCAGGCTCTGCGTTTTCCTCCCCGGCCAGGCTGCCTTCCTGCCCTTCTGGCCCAGCCTTTGCACTGAAACCATGACAGCGGCGCAAGAAGTGGCAGGAGGTGGCAGTCGGTGATGGAGTGGCTGGTCTAAAACACCAGGGCAGCTGTTGGGCTTAAACCATCCATCAGTTTGTACTTCCACCTCACCCCTTAACAGCTGTGCAGCAAAGACTCGGCAGCTACTGAACCAGCTTGGGTTCATGCTGGCAGCCTTGGCTCGGTTTCAGGCTTTGGCCTGATGCCGCGCCTGGATCACATCACATACTTTTTGCACTTAACAGTAAATCCAGGTTGGCTATGCGTAGGGTGCGGCAAAATTGCAATGTTTGTACTTTTGTAAATAAGGGGATAATTCTGTCTACAGATTTCAAGATGCACTTTCTAGTTAGGATGAAAAAAAAGTCCGTAGAAAGCAACTGTTTAAATCTGCAGGAGTTAACACGGACTGCAGTGTCCCTTCATCCCCATCTCTAATACTGTGTTCTCATTGAAAGCCCTATTTGGGAACGAGCGGAGATGGTATCTTCCCCACGTCAAAATACATATTTATTTCTGACTGACTGAAAGTTCATAGATATTTTTAAAACAGCTAAAAATTGGCTGCTATTTGAAGAATTAGGATTATTATACTGATTTTATAATACATAAAAGTAATATTAAAGTTTATTTATAACGTCAACATTTACTGATTTCACACTTGGTTTGTATGAGAGGTCCAGCTCAAAAGCATTTGTTCCTTTTGCTTTTTTTTTTTTTTTTTTGGACTAACAATGTTGCCATTTTATGTATGGAATGTAGTAAATTGAATGCAACTTACTAAAATTATTTCTAAATGTACAGTTAGACCAGCAGTTTCAATGTTTACAGGACAGTGACTATTGATTGTAAACCCATACATGTCCATTGCAACAATGCTCTCCTTTGTGTTTTGGAAGCATTGTTTCTGCTTCCTGTGACAACTAATGAAATAGTTGCCTTCTGGTTTAGACTCCTAACTATGCCCCTTTGGAGAAATTTAGATGTTGATTATGGCCTTTCTGCCATGAACTTACAGAACAGACTTTGTACTGACACAAGTGTTGTACTGAATGTGATTTCCTAAAGATTGACTTTATTTTTTGTGAAGATAATTTATGAGAATGTTTTTTAAGCAGTTTGCTGTTGTTGAAAAAGTTGTTCTGAAGCCTTGAAATAAATGTGCGTAGATATTAAAGATGTATTCCAAAGCAAAGTATTTTTTTAATAGGGCGCTGTTATTGGTGTAGTTATTCCCCTGATCTCTCCCAGTGACACACCCTTTTCACACCTTGGTGAAGTGTGGTAGTGAGGAGAAGACTTGGTTTCAGGAGCTGCGTCTTCATTTGTTTTCTGTGCATCCCGCATTGCACATCTGGTAGCAACTGCAAATGAAAATGGGTGCAGACGGCTGAGTTTTTTTTCCCCATAAAGAACAAAGACCCCCGCCCCCACCTCGTTTGCTTGGCTGCAGAAATGTCACAAGTCTGGTGGTGCCTGTCCGGCTCTGACAGTTACCTCTCGCCGTCCAGACAGACACGTGCCACACACTTCCATCCTTTTGCTTTCTGAAGGAGAGGAGGCACAAGTCAGGCATGTGTCTGTGCACATCAGTTACAGCTGGCCCGGCGGTGGCTTCCCTCCCTTCGTGCTGCTCACGTCGCCAAATGGGGTAGCAAGAGGTGCTTGAAGAAGTACTGTGTATTTATTGTGCAATCTTAGGTGCTTATAACCCTCACTGCTACTGTCAAACAAAAACAGTCCTCGGGATCTGTTTCATAGCAATAGTATCGCTCCAGCTTTTTGGACGCACCAAAAGCAAGTTATCCTGGGGACAGTTTAATTAGCAATGGTGTAGACACTAGCAAACACCACCTGGAAGAAGCCGCAGCTTGTGCTTGACAGGAGGAGGGAGCATCTGTGCTTTGAACGCAGAGCATCGGAGTTTGTCATTCGCCAGAGCTCCGTGTCCCTCCTTCTTGTGAACCACCCATGACATGTGAACTCTTCTCAAACGATGGCTTAACTAATGCTTAAAAACTGTTGAACACGTTTTTCACCTCTTATTATTTAAAGCAGCCAGCCTTGAGTGTTTGTGGGTTTTATTATTATTATTGCTGTTTTAATTTCAGGATACTCTTAAGATGTCTAATGGCATTTCTTGTGAATGTTCTAATATGTTGCTAATAAATCAGCTTGGCCCAACAAGCAAAGCTAAGGCAACCAAGGAACGGTTTAGTTACTGTCTAGTGCTTATTCTTTGTGCATCTGCCTAATAATTCCCCCCCAAAAGTATAAGCATTAAAGTGGCTGAAAACTATTTCCACATTGTGTGCCTCAAACTAATAAATGCAGATCACACGTTTACTTGTGGATTGGTCTCAAAAACAGGGTTTTAATGGTGTAACTTGTTTATCAACATCTGCCTTGCCAATCACTATGCTGTGGTAAATTGTCTACAAGTAACATACCTAATGTACTAACTGGTAAAAAAAGAAGTAATTTATACAAGATGGACTTTTATCTGATATTTAAACATCTGTTTGTCCTTGGATTATGTTCTTAGAATAATTCTGTATATATTTGGCAATGTGTTTGTGTTTAATTTGACTGTACGTTTTGCACTGATTTGAAATTCTGTATCCAATTATAATTTGCAATTACCAGAGATCTATAACTAGAATTTATGTCTGTGAAAAATACAGCATCTGTTCTACCCTGGATGTTTGTGAAGTAGTCATGCTTTAAAAATAGTGAGATAGACTTACGGAGAAAGAAGTATGCTTTAGCTCTATTGCGGGCACGACTTTTGTAACAGCCTTGCTGTTTGACGTGGTGTCATGCTCCATGGAAAGGTGGCTGTGTTGTATGCAAAGCAGCAGTGTTGTTTATTTCTTCGCAGTTTCTAAGATGACACCTCCATACTATTGTGGTATGTCGCATTCGGCACCATTCAAGCACTTCTGGAGCCATTTTTGCTCTCGCTAGCACTTGCTCTAACCGGTAAAATCTTTCTGGGATAGCACAGCCGTCATGTGTTAAGCACCTCTGTTTTGTGATTTCCCACAGCAGTTTCCTACAACTGCTTGCCATGTCTGCACTCCTCTGGAAACTCCTGATTCGGTATTTTCGGCGCTAGGTCGGGGAAGCTGGGGGGACAAAGGCACTAGATGGCGGCACGGCCAGATCCCATGTCAGCAGCACCCCCACCCTGCCACGTCTGGAGGGTCACCAAGGGGGTGTCGTGGTGCAAACAGAAGGTGCCAAGTCGGAGCCAGAGGCGCTTCCCCCTTGGCCATGGATGAGCGAGGGTCTGGGGAGAAAGAGTGCTGGGCAGGGGAGGAAGGGGAATGAGGAGTGGTGCAAATCCAAGGGCTCCCAGTCCAACCAGAGAGGCCACTGCTTCACTGGTGGGAGCTGCTCCACTCCACAGCCATATTGTTGAATATAACTTTATTAAAGGCAAAAGACATGCAGGCCATGGGGGGGCTGCATTAGCCACTTGGTCTTGAAAACTCCATTAAATACTCAGTATGAAAGAAGCAAGGATATTCAAGTGTGAAGGCAGTATCTTCCAGAGCACTGAAGAACGGACAGTACTGTTACACACCAAGAGAGAAATGAGGTGACTCCTGGGCTGAACTGGAAAGTGAGGCCACAGAACAAGGGTTTTATTATTGCAGAAGCACTCAAAACTTTAATTAAACAGGAGCATTTTGATAGTTCATTATCCTTTGCCCTCCTCTCAAATGAGATGTCACCTCATGGAGCAATGTGGTTTCTCGGTATTAACTATTTGCCCTTTAAACGAGTTTCCCTAGGCTTTGTTAACAGTGACTAAGCCACACAATTAGGGATCAGCAAAAGAACTGATACACTATTTTGCCTTTGATACCTTTAGTACATGATACAACAGTTTCTCTTAACTCAAGAGCACAAAGGTGTTTTGTTTCTGGGCCAGCTGGAAACAAGAGGCATGCATGAAAAGTGCAGAGAAACAAGAAAAGTATATGGAAACACACTGCTCTTATGCTGCATCTCTAATGTTCTCCCAGCGAGGGAGGAGTTAAGGCACATGCCCTGACTGGGTGGTAGGAGACCCTTGATTGCTGGCAGCACGCCCTCTCAGAAGGATTGGAAAGTGAGCACTCAGGATTACTAAAGAACATGTGACTTTTTCACAAAGACTGAGGCATTAGCTACACAGCCTTGATCAAAATCCAGTTTGCGTAATTCCACCCTGGCTGCCTGTTTCTTTGTTCATGGCCAAAAGGTCTTTAGCATTGTCGTGTTGTTTTCTTCTGAACAGCTTCACTGTGTCCCAATCAACAGATGAAGGCTGGCACAAATCCTCCCTGTCTATCACTGCGTATCCTTGTCCTCATTTGCTTGAAGGTCCCAGCACAAGGCACTGAGTCAGTTCTGGCCACTGACACACGCACCCTTGCCCATGCCTTTCTCCACAGAGCAAGAAAACAACCTGCTCTGAGGAGCCAAATACCACCTCTGTCCCCAGCATCATCTACCACCCTTTGTGCCTGAGAAGGCTAGCTGATAGGTGGTCAGTGTGCAATGCTGTGCCACGGCTGAAACAGCATGTTGCGGCTGCTGAGGCAGGAGATTCTCCGAGCTTCCAGACTCGCTTCCAGGAGTGTCCCAGCACCCAGCTAGGGCTGAGTCTTTGTTCAGTGTGGACGTAGCCTAAGCAAGCACTGGGGCAGGGACTGAGACTAATGGGAGAACATGCGAGTAAATAGCTCAGTCTCATATCTTTGGCCCCAGGCAAAGTAATTTATCTATCTCATCTAGTCACAAGGAGGAATGTCCCTACAGAATTGCCACTGAGTGCTCTTTCACTCTGCTCTTCCATCTTTTCATCTGATGGTATCTTCCTTCTGTGGTCCTCCTCTCTGCTACTTCATGTTTTCATAAATGTCACCTTTTTGCTTCATTCTGTATGTGAACTTACCAGGCACTACTTCTGGCTTGGTTGTGGCTTCAGACAGTGTCACGGCACCTTGCTCTTTAAGTCAAGTCCTTTAAGGAACCGTCTACTTCCACCCTACATACGTCCTACTCCACTTCTACAAAGTTAAATCATACTGACTCAATTGTTTGGCTTAACAAGCTCCTCTTCACAGCAGACAAATCCTTTCCTCCCCTTAAGAGAGAAATCCTCTCCCCTCAATGACTTGAAGAAGACAGACAGATTTAAGATTGCAGGTCTTTTCCATCTGACTTGGCAGGCAAGTGGACATACAAACAGTCAGACTCAAATTCCTAGTCTCACAGGCAACAGCTCAGCAAAACAGGAGAACAGGACAGTTAGGGGAGATGACACTAAGTCTCATACTACTGGGAACATGTTTCAAAGAGGTCATATGTAACATGGTCACTACACAGGACTTTGTCCAGTATCGACGTAGAGCCATGCTGAAATCAGCTAAGGAATGTCCATGCCAACCTTTTTGCTTATGTGTTGGTGACATAACTTGGGACCTACAAGGAAGCTGCTGTTTCCTCTACCTGTACGGAGGTGGATACCTTCACACCTTACAGCTTCTTACGTCTAGCTGCAGCAGCTGTTAAGGACACATACAGAATGGAAACATTTACACTGTGGTGACACTTAGAGAACATCACCGCGTGAGAATCACCTCTCTTAAAGATGATGCAGTCAGAGTAACCGACAGTCCCTGGATGAACACGCTTGCAGGTTAAAAGGACAGTCTACAGACCCCATGTCACTGCTCATATTGGTATTTATTCCACCAAATGACTTAACGATTTTGGAGTGGCTTCTCTGTAACTTATCACCTTTCAATGCCAATGTATTCTTTAATGAAACATATCTACATTTGAAAGGCAATTCATTCAATTTTGAATGTCCAAAGACTCCCAGCCCTCACCCTCATCTCCTTGTTTGTGCAACCGTATGCTCCAGCTAGGCAAATTTCCTTAACTCCACTGATTTCTCACAGGACTAAGTTGATGATTGTGGGGGAGAGTTAAGCATGCAGGAGGACAGGGAAGCCCTGCCTGGTGGGCTGATGCTGGTATTGCCATGCTCCAACCAGAGGCAGACAGATATAGCGATATAGCTCCCTACATCCAAGATCTGTTGTAAGGCAGGCTCAAGCTATATGAACTTCACCTTGCCTGGTTTAGGTTTCTTTCTCACAGTGTATTTTGCTAGCACTCTGGAACAACTTCAGGAGGTAGTTAATAGAAAAAAAATGATGGAGCCAAACAATGATGGAGCCATACAAAAATGACGGAGCCAAACTCAGTAATGACAGACAATAAAAGAGCAAAAGCAACAAGCTGTGGTCTGGGTAGTTCAATTGGACATTAGGAAACAATTCTTACCCAGGGAAGTGGTGCAGTCCTGGAACAGGGCATCAGAAAGGTGACAGAATTTGCACCCCTGGAAATTTTCAAGACCCAGCTAAAGAAAGTCAAAAGAGATCAGATCAATAAGCCTGTTGACAACAGTCCTGCCTTCTTAGATGAGAGACTTCTCACTAACGCCTAGGATGCTATGATTAAACGGTAACATTTCAACTGTCCTGAAAAATTCCTATCCTGTCTACCATAACGGAGAAGAAGAAATAGTCTTCCTGAATCACTGGATGGATGCCTAAAATTTAAGAGAAAATTGCATTAATTAGACTCATTTAAGAGAAAATTGCATTAATTAGACTCATAGGCTCTAAAAAGCATTCTGTTTGCTTACAAGATCTAAAATAAAATAAAACAAAATAAAATAATATGCATTCCACAAACTTCTAGCTGGCTCTCTGCACAAGACCAGAAATGACACTATCCTGGCTTGGAAGACAGCCTGGTCAGCAGTAGCAAGACAGATCAACAGGTGGTTTCTTGTTCTGCCTGCTAGCCAGATTGTTGTGGGGAAAAAAAAAAAAGCCCAGTAAAAAGGCATTAGCAAAAAGGCAGGTAACTACTCATAAAGGCAGCCTCTCAGACGCCGCAATGCCATCTGCACACAGGACTGTGAGGGCAGCAGGTGAGGGCAACCTGGCATGACAACAGCTACCCTCAGCATTTCCCCCTCAGCCTTCTGGTGTGACAGACCATATGGCAGAAATAGCCTGTCCCCTTACACCCAAGTCCAAGCACCAGCAAGCCCCAGAGGCTACAGCTGTGCAAATCACACAGCAAAGCACCACAGACCTTTGAAGGCCACTGGAGAGGTGAGGGACAGACTCTGACAGCCGACACAAGGGTGCTGGCATCTGCAACCTTGCTGCATAGCTTGGCTAGGCAATGCCACGCGGATGGCTAGGTGGAGTACCAAGACAGGTCAGCACACATGGGCCAAATTTCGCTTTCGAGTGTTACAAAAGGCTTTCTGGCCTTCCAAGGACTGACTGGAACAAACACCACTGGCACAGAGAAACTGAGGAAAGACTTGTGTGCACCTGCAGCCACAGCTCTCCTTCTGACCACAATGGCTTGGCCTTTTTCTTGTTGGCTGCAGTAGACTCTTAAGCAAAACACGGAGCACAGCCTGGGGCAACAGCCTCCTGTGACTGTCAGTCCCGTTTGCTGCAGTCCACAGACCAGCACCTCGCTAGCGCCGCCCCAAACAAACCTTTCGGGCGCCGATGCGGCCCTGCGGCACTCTGAGCAAGCCTCTGACAAAGCCTGTGAACGTACACTTGGGCGCCGAAGGGCCACAAGCCAACGAGCCTCCTTCAGGCCCCCCGCTGCAGCAGACAGGGAGAGCAGCCGCTGGCCAGGGAGCAGGCACGGCTCCTGCTGGCCTCCCGCCTCGCCCCCCTCAGCAGCGAGGACCAACAGGCTTTAGCTCAGGCAACGCTCCCGGGGTTGCACCACCACGAGGCACGCGGAGCCGCCGACCTCGAGCCTCACTGCTTCGGCTCCTCGCCCCAGCCCCACTCTCCTGGCCTCCTCCTGCAAGTCTCCCTGGCCTCCCCTCCCAAACCCTTGCCTCCCCGCACTGCCACTCCCAGCTCCTCCTCCTTCCGCCCTGCTCCAGCCAGGGCGCTCCTCTTCCCTCCAGTTGCACCCTCCGTTCCAACCTTTGCTTCCTGCTGCTAACACCACCCTCCTCCTAGCTTGTTTCCAACCTTTGGCCACTGTTGGTATCACCACCCTCCTCTCAACTCCTCATCAACCATACTCTGCCGACAGCTCCTCACCAGCCCAATTATCTTTGCAAGGCTGTTTTATATAGTTGTTTGCCATATTTGCACTCCTGTAAAAGCATCCCAGTATTTTCAGGTTTCCTTTTTGATATAAATTAACATAATGTAGATTTTTCTAACACTCTTTCAGTGTGCAAGAGTGGTGTATCATCAGCTCTGGTCACAAAATGTAAAACTAAGCCTGTTAAAACTGTCCAAAGTGTCATTTAAATTTGGCTTGTAGAAGGTGATGCTTTTGTTGTGCTAATTTTAACTATCAGCCAAGTGTCTGCCAAGTCTTATGCTGACTGCTGGCACAAAAGGAAGGAATGTCATCAAACAACACAGCACAAAAACATGGATCTTCGATCTGGCTGTTGTTTTTGATTTACAAGCTATGCCATTTGCTGCTGGGCACAGCTACATGTATTTTCATGGCAAGGTCACTGCACTCACCGTTGAGATGGAGGCTGCTGCCCTCTTGCTTTCTGACTGGGGATAGCAACAGCCTTTACGTGATGAGCACAAGTCTTCCCGAAGCTCTGCCGATCCTTGCAGGTATGACTGCTGTAGGTTCTTGAAGTTACTGCAGGAACAGTTAGGCTGCAGTCTAACACATTTATGTAAAGCTGTTCATGCTGCAATTGTTTTGTCTGTGCATGTATAACTAACTTGTTCACTTTTTTTTAAAGTCACTCTCCTCCAAAATTATAAACAGTTTTAGGAGGGAAAAGAAGCAGTAAGGGGGTGTCGAGAGCAGAGGAGGGTGTGTGCAGCTGCTCTCCTAGGTGTCTCCAGAGCTCTCCTCGATGGTCCCTCCTGCTGCCCCTGGGGCACCTGTCCCTGTTTTCCCATCTCAGCAGGGTGCCTGCCTGCATCCAGGGCATGTTGCTGAACCCGAGCCCCTCTGCCTCAGCTGTCCCATGCCAGAGCAGACACAGCAGGCGCTGGCCTGTTTCTTCTGGGCCAACCTGGAGAGGAAACTGGGTTTTGGGACTACAGGTGTGTGGAGACCAAAAGCTGAGCCTTTTACTCGCAGCAGTGTCCACAAAAGGCTCCTGCCCTCTCTCATCCCTAGAAGACTGTTGCTGCTGAGAAGACTGTTGCTGGCGGGGCCAAGCAAGGCTGCTCAAGCTCCCAAAGCAGTTTGCAGAGCTGCAGGGAACAAAGAGATGAGGGGTGCTGCTCTGCAGGCACTATTCTCTTCAGGGTGGCATGCACCCTAGGGAGGTGTTGGCAAGCTGCTCCCTGGAGTGGGCCAGATGTCTGCAACGGCCCCACAGGGGAACATGGAAGGGGCTGAGTCCCCTGCAGCAGCGGAAAATCTCCCATAGGGAGCCTGGCCCTCCCAAACATGACTGCAAAGGGAGTCAGGGCAGCCCAATGCTAGGCCCATGGGCCAGGACCCACGGCACTGACCTCAAGCCTAGCTGCGGCGACACAGCACTGCACAGCCTCTGGGTACAAGCACGACAGCGCACAGAGCAGCGAGGTCAACATGCGTCCCAGCTGGAGGGCCAGGCCTCACAACACTCAGTTAGGGAGGAGCTGGTGGGACAAGGGCCTGCATGGTGCAGACTCCTCAACAAAACACGGAGCACAGCCTGGGGCAACAGCCTCCCGTGACTGTCAGTCCCGTTTGCTGCAGTCCACAGACCAGCACCTCGCTAGCGCCGCCCCAAACAAACCTTTCGGGCGCCGATGCGGCCCTGCGGCACTCTGAGCAAGCCTCTGACAAAGCCTGTGAACGTACACTTGGGCGCCGAAGGGCCACAAGCCAACGAGCCTCCTTCAGGCCCCCCGCTGCAGCAGACAGGGAGAGCAGCCGCTGGCCAGGGAGCAGGCACGGCTCCTGCTGGCCTCCCGCCTCGCCCCCCTCAGCAGCGAGGACCAACAGGCTTTAGCTCAGGCAACGCTCCCGGGGTTGCACCACCACGAGGCACGCGGAGCCGCCGACCTCGAGCCTCACTGCTTCGGCTCCTCGCCCCAGCCCCACTCTCCTGGCCTCCTCCTGCAAGTCTCCCTGGCCTCCCCTCCCAAACCCTTGCCTCCCCGCGCTGCCACTCCCAGCTCCTCCTCCTTCCGCCCTGCTCCAGCCAGGGCGCTCCTCCTCCCACACAAAGCTCTCGCCCAGCTACTGCCCGCGCTGCACCTTTTCATGAGGGAGGCCCTTTCACAGAGCATCGGCAACCCAAAGAGAGAGGCTGGGGCAGTAACCTTCGGGACAAAGCTACGCTCAGGCCCAGAGGCTGAAGCCGCTACTTCTCTCACCACCAACAGCTGCTGCTCCTCCTTTCCCCCGCCTGCTCCCCACCCCGACGCACGCAGCACTCGCCCCGGGGGCCGCAGCAAAACCCTCTTGCTCCCTCGTTGCCCCGGCCATGAAAAGCACCCCCCCCGCCCCGCTGCAGGATTAACTCGTCACACTGCTCTGCGCCCTGAACAGCTATGCCGGCAGGCAAGTGGCATTCCGCTCCCTTTCTGCTTCCAAGCGACCCTACGGTATAACCGAGCCCCGTGACCCGGCCAGGATTACCAGCACAATCGCAGCTATGGGAGACCGGGCGCAGCTACAATGAGGCCACAACAAGCACGTTCCCCGCACCAGCGTCCGATGACCCACGGCAGCCGTAAACAACGCAGAAAGAGAAATGATGGGGCAGCAGATGCCTGAGCCAAGATGGATTAGAGCTGCTCAAAGGAGAGCTGAAAGCCAGCGCGGAACGCTAACCCAGCAAAACAGCAGCTCCGGCCCCGCTCTGAATTCATCCCCACCGCGCCAGGCAGCCGCCGCGTTCAAGGGTGCCGACAGCGGCACCCAAAGGCTTTACCCTGCCACAAGTAACGCCGCTCACAGGTAGCAAGGAGCCAGCTGCACAGAAGCACCACCCGCAGCACTCCCCATCACTTACGCCCTACACAGAGACCCACCTGCTTCCTACTGCACGGACTGCAACAACTCCTCTCTCTCCTCTAGCAGACAACCCTTGCACCAGGCACACCTTTCCCAACAGCTTTGCCACAAAGCTCTCTCCAACACACGCGCTAGCAGGCCACGAACCTGCGGGAGGCTTCGGCAACACCCAACAAGGCAAAGGGTCACCCTTCTGCTTCCCACCCGCCCACCCCCACTCAAAGACTACCTGCGGAAAGAGCTATAACCTGCACCCCCGCGTCCCCAAACACCCTGCTGACGTGGCAAGGATTAGCAGGCTTGCGCCACAAGCCACGCAGCCCAGACGCCCGGAGCACGTGTATCCACTTATGCAACCGGAAGTCAATCGAACACGACAGCCTACTGCTCCCAAACACACACTTTCCAGCAGCTGTCTTTTCCTCCCGCCGCGGCAGCGCTAGCGGCGAGCCCTCCAGGCAGCCTTCAGGCTCTTGCCAGGCTCCAAGCACGGGATGTTTCCCTGACAAGCTAAAAGCAGGCAAAGCCCACAGTCCTTCCCACTCGCCCACACCCCCCGTAAAGCTTGGGCATAAGACCAGCAGAAGGAGGGCGGGACCTCGGTTACGTATACCTACCTGCTTCCTCAACACCCCCACAACCCCCACCGCGCCCCCCCCCCCCCATGAGAGCCCACTTCTCTCCACCACACGCCCTTTCCTCTCTCACACGCGCGCGCACACACACACTGACCTGTTTATCACAGTGACATGCCTCTGCATGGGAATTTCTTTAGACGCTCCACTTCCAACGGCTGGGGGCAAGGCAGGCAGCGGACTCTCTACAGTGGGTTTCACCACGCCATACGCCATACCTCTGCCTCTTTGCAGGCGAGGGACAGGCCTCTTGCTGCCTTCTTCTGGGCTGCTCATAAACCTGGGCTGTCGCAAAGTTCCTTTTGGCTTCCCTAAAGAGTTTGCAGACGTAGCCATGAGTAATGCCCTCCCGCTCTCTTGACAGGAAAGCTTCCTCCACCCAACCCACACAGCCTTCAAGCACAGCCCATAGCTCCCTCCACGCAACCCGCGCTTTGGCAAAAGACAGGTAGGAACGACGCTTCCGGCCACAACCTTTCGTCTCTTCCCTACAGCCTCGTGTCACAACACCCAAGCACCAGCAAAACCGCAATTCACACCTCCACGCGGCACCAGGGCAAGACATGCAGGACACGCAGCCCTCTCTCCTTACAGTCACGAGCAACCAGGCAGCCTGCAGGTACCAAAACGAGCCCTGCCCAGAACCCATCTTCCAGGCTGCGCTCCACCACCGCTGGCAGCGCTGCCGGCAACCACACACCAGCAAGGGCTTTCCTCTGAAAAGGGACTGCATTCAGCTGCACTCCGCTTCCTGAGGCGCCCCCTGAACAACCGGCCCCCCCCCGCACCCCCGAGGCTAGCCTCCTTTTGGCCTCCGCCCAAGCTCCCACCACACAGAAGAACTCGCCACTTGGCCCCTGCAGAGCAACTCAGCACGCTGTCCTTCAGGTCACACTCGGCTAAACAAGCTGTTTGTTGGACGCTTCACTCTTTACCTGCTCCCTGGGCCTGACCAACTTCTGTGGCCCAAAACACTGCAGAGCGCTAGCCTCGGGCAGTATGTCACTGAACCAGCAGGGGTTTGCTCTCACTCGCATTAAACAAGGAGATCAGGCACCAAACAAAGGCTGGACTGCTGCTGTGCCATTGCAGAGCAAGCAAAATCAAAGTCTTCAGGACAGAAAACATCAGAGCGACACAGACAGGCGGTAGCGAAACCTCGGCACAACAAGAGCTCCTGAAGCTTCAGCCTTGATACCCCCGGCCAGAGCTGCATGCCAGGCCTGGAAGCACCCCGTCCCACAGCGGAGAAACTCGCTGCCTCGCCGCAGAACCCACTGTCGCTCCAGGCTCACAAGCAGCAGGGCCTTGCCTCGCAAACGCACAGTCCCTTCCCTTCCTGACCACACACCTCAGCTCCCAGCAACAAAGCTGCGCGACTCCGGACTGCTACCCGGGAAAGCAAGGCCAAGCACCGGCACCAACCTCCGACGACCTTGCAGCTCCCAGCACTAACCGGTGGGAAAGCAGCTCGGCTGCCCTGGCGACACGGCTGCACGCTCCAGACCAGCCGCAGTGCAAGTCGGCGACACTGTCCTTCCTGCTTTCCTGGGTCCCACCGTGCCAGCCATAGCCCGACAGCTCATTTCAGGCGTCCAGGCAAAGGCACGCTCCCTCTCCAACGTCTTTTCTACCGCCCCCAGCCGCTAACTCGCGCCTCAGATACCGCTGCCCCCAAAACAGCTCAGGCACCTTTGAGCCTCAAGAGGCACACCCAGTTCTCCTGCAGAGCAAAAAAGCACCCCTCTTCCTCCTAACAAGACACCCACCTGGCTGACAGGGGGAGGGGGGGCACCAGGAACATCCAGGAGATGAAGCTTCTGGACACGCTCCCGCACACCTGCGGGGGGCACTTCATGCTCCCTCCTCCCTCCCTACTCTCAGCTCTCTCAGAGACCTTCCAGCCTGGCAGGTCTCCGCTCCCAACAGCGGCACCACACAGGCATTCACACTACTTACACCACGCTCACCAGCCCGCACAACAAAACCCTGCCCGCCCCAAGCAAGCCAGCCTTTACCTCCACACACCTGCCAGGAGGAAGGCCACCACCAGCAGCAGCAAACACTGGCCCAAGACACCAAAGACTTCAAGGCGCACAGAGGGACTGCGCAGCAGCTGGCCCTGGACAACATCTCCACCCTGGCACCCGCCGCAGGCGAGCAGGGCACCACACAGCCCCAGCACGCACCACGCCGGGCAACCGGCGCCCAGCCTGCAGCAGGAAGGCGCTCAGCCACCCCTCCAGAGGAAGCTCAGCTTGCTAGCCTGCCTCAGGCTCCCTGGCCTTCCCTACCCCACATGGAGCCCGTCTCTCCTCGGACCGGCCAGAAGATCCCCTCTCCCGCCTTCAAGGCGTGCGGGCGCCTCCAAATCCCGCCACCGCAGCCCTTGCTCCGAAACAAAACGGAAGCCACGACACGCACGCCCTCCGGGCTGGGCAAAAGGCAGCAGCAGCAGCAGCTATTACGAGGTCAGCCAGGCAGCCCCCAGCTTCTCTTCCTCCAAAGGGGACAGCTCAGCTTCTCCCAGCACACGCTGGGCGTGCCCAGGCCTGTGCCTTGCAGCCGGCCACGGGAACCGGCTGCAGCTCCTCTTCCCTCCCCGCAAGACACCTTGGCGGACACCCCATTTCCCCACGCACCCGCAACGAACAAAAAGGGAAGGAGGTCAGTGCAGCAGCGTCACCCCAGCACCCGCAGGCCTAGCACTGCAGGCCGTCGCCCGCTCGCCTGCCTTTGCCAGGCAGCTCCCCCACGCCAGCGCTGCCAGCGAGGAAGCCGGCACGCAGAGGCAGCGGTGCACGACGGAGCCTGAGACGCGTTCGCATACGCGCAGCGAGTTAGGAGGGGGGTCCCCACCTGATGGCAGACAGCGACTATCACTGGAAAGAGTTCGGGGGCGGGGGCGCGGGGGAAACAAGGGGAGAAACAGAGACAGCGAGAAGGCAAGGGCCAAACTCCCCCAGCAGCCACCCTGCAGCAGCAGCCACAGCGCACCAGGAAAGCGCCCGCCTCCTGCACCGGGCGCGGACCTCTCTGCAGCGCAGCCACTCATGGCAGGGAACATGAAGATCATCTTCACCATGCCTTTGCCCTCCTTCCCCTGAGACCTGCTCCTATGCCCTATGCATCATCCCTCCTTGGGACACTATTAGCACTGGCTGCACCACGCGAAGCAGGCGCCAGCACTGCCTACGGGGGTTCTGTGCCCATGATTCTTTTGGTCGCACTTCTCAAGCGTTCAAGGACTACTACATGCTGCGTTGTGCACTGCGCTGAGTCTTCTCCCGTTTAAACTAATATCTGCAAACACACCGTGGGGGCGGGGGGAGACCTGACGCTCACACCAGTGCTACTTGCTTCCCCCGACAGATCACCAGAACACCAATATCAGGCTGCGCAGGTGCAACGCCTTGACACCAACAGCAACCGAGCGGCACAGCAACATGAGGGAAGAGTGCCCCAGGGGCTCTGGGAAAACCCTGCCCCAGCTGCTGAGGTGAAAGGCCACAGAGCCACAGGGAGCAGGCCCCTTGCCTGCTAGCACTGCTAGGCCACTGGGGCCCTCGCAACAGCAGCCACAGCAGCTGAAAGAGACCAGGTGGACACTGGAGGGTGGTGGCGGTGGCGGTGGCAGGGGGCTCCTTCTCACCTGGAGGGCAAGGCTCATCCCTGCCACCCACAAATGTCCTTCCTCTTCCTCCTCCTCTAAACACCAGCAGACCCACAGCTACACAACTCATCCGAAACTTAAATCCACCCCCACCAAAACAAAGGGCAGGCACAAAAGAAGCCAGTGGTCCTTCAGGAACATTCCCTGTTTACAGCTCCTGTAAATGCTTGAGAAGGGCTCCCTCACACATCTTAGCCTCTGCTCACATCCACCCTTGCCCACAACACTCCACCACAGCAGCAGCTCTTTAGCAGGACCACACAACTGGTGGCAAACGGCACCATGTCCTCAGAGCAAAGGCTTTTGCTACAGCAACTCCACGTCTACTTGATGCAGGCAGGCCCGCCACAGCCTGCCGCGTCTTACCTACTAACGTGACAGGAGCTGTGTTCTTCAGCCTCATCTGGCAGTTCACTTGGCGTCCTACTTTCCTTTTGGAACTCCTCTGCCGGGCTACCAGCTGAGCAATCCGCACTGTCTCGGTGCAAGCAACAGCATGGCAGGTGACCTGCTCAGGGGACCAAAGAGACAAGGGCAAAGAGTCACTCAGGCCTAAGCTTAGCCACAGGCAGCAACACCATGCTCCCAAGCAAGCGCAGGCATTGAAAATATAGCACAAGAGTGGGCGACCAGAGACTCCGGAAACTTTGTAAACACCTCTGAAATTTAGCAGAGAGATGCTCAAGAGAAAAAAAGAGCTTTTCTCACCACAGAAGCAGGAGGACAGAAGGAGAAAAAGCAATTGCCAACCACAAAAAGCAAGTCACTGCTCAGCAGCAACACCTTATTCAGGACCTCAAAAGCTCTCCTCAGCCTCTCAGCCTGACCCAAAAGGCCTAGGGAAATGCTGCCACAGCATGACACCACCCAGAACAAGGCAACACTCTTGCCTTGCAACACGGCACTCCAGCTCATCCTCCCTCTCTTCTTACTCCTCCACTGCTCAGCCCCAGCATCTGCACCTACCTGGCTCAACACACACACCCAGCTCTTGGGGGGGGGGGGAGGGGGGAGGGGTGCGGGGGCTGTCTTATATCCTTCAGGAGGAAGGCTCTTCTCATCGGAGCAGCTCCTGCTTGGAAATCATGCAGCCAACCAGCTGCACAGTCACCCCTGACACAAACAAACGTACCCAGCAGTGCCAGAGCTTGGGCTGGCAACCTCTCAGTACACTGCCTCCCCAGCCCAGCACTTACATGCGCAGAGTCACAGAAGACGTGAGGCTGGAAACAACCTCTGCGGATCGTCCAGCCCAATCCCTTGGCTAAAGGCAGAGTCAACAAGACGTTGCCCGCTTGGCCTTGACTGTCTCCCCAGATGCACACTCTGTAACCCCTCTGGGAAACCTGTCCAGCGTTCAACCGCCCTCACCTTAAAGAGGTTTCTCTCTCTCTTTAAACACAATCTCCCTTGTTTCCGTTTTCACCCATTGCCTCTTGCCTTGTTGCTGCGCAGCAGGCTGCCAAGAGGCTGCCTCCATCTTCTTCTTCGCTCCTCCCCCACTCCCCTTACCAAAAGTTTTACACACGCTGATGAGCGCCCCACGGAGCCTTCCCTTCTCCAGCATGCACAGTCCCTCCTCTCCCAGCCTCTTCCCTTACGACAGATGCTTCAATCCCTTCCTCAGCTTCACAGCCCCTCACCAGACTCCCTCCAGGATGGCCACGTCCTTCTTGTACTGGCGAGCCCAGCATGGGACAAAGCGCTCCACATGTGGTCTCACCAGAGCCGAGCAGCGGGCGATCATTACCTCCCTTCACCTCTTGCCTCTGCTCTCCCTAATGCCAGGGGGCTGCTGGCATGCGTCACTGCAAGGCCGCACTGCTGCCTCACGGCCAACTTGCTGCACACCAGGAATCCCAGCGCTCTTTCTGCCACGCTGCTCTCCCACTGGTTGGCCCACAGCCTCTACTGATGCATGGCCTTATTCCTCCTCACGGGCAGGACCAGGCATTTCCCTCCGATAAACTCTCCCAGAGGCATCGCCCGGCTCCCTCAGCGCTCCTCGGTGCATCCCATCAGGGATCACACACTTGCGTATCTCCAGTTTGTTTAGTGCTCCCTAACCCGACCCTCTTCCACCTAGGAGAGGCAACTCTAGCTTACCCTGCATCTTCCCACTGGTTTCAGGAACCTGGGACTGCTGAAGACTAGCCTTACCAAGAAAGACTGAGGCAAGGAAGGCATTCAGTACCTCAGCCGTCTCGTCTCCATGTCCGTTAGGCTGCCATTCCCGGTCATCAGTGGGCCCACTTTTTCCTCTACTCTTCCTTTGCCTGCTGATACACCCGCAGCAGCTTTTCTTGCTGCGCTTCACATCCCGTACCACGTTCAACTTCAGGAGGATGCTGGCTTTCCTAACCCCATCTCTGCAGGTTCAGACAGTGTCGCTACATTTCCCCCGGTCACTTGTCCCTGCCTCCACCTGCACGGGCACCTAGGTCACAACATTGCCATCAACCCACTCCAGAAACCTCCTGCGTTGCTTGTGCCCTCCTGTCTTGTCCTGCCAGCAGATACACAGGGAGGTCGGGTTCCCTGTGACAACCAGGGCCTGCCAACCGGAGGCTTCCTGCACTTGTCCGAGGCAGGCCTCACCAACTACTACTCCCTCAGTAGGCAGTCTCGAGCAAAACAGCAACGAAAACATCACTCCTGTTGCTTATAATCCTCACCCATGACCTCTCCACTGGCTCATCGTCCATCTCCAGGAAGAGCTCCACACAGCCCCGCTGCTCTCGCACAGAAAGGGCGACTCCTCCCTCCGCCTTGCCTGCCTGGCCTCTCCGTCCCAACGAGCCTGCAGCCAGCCACAGCACCACTCCACTTGCACGGCCCATGCCAACACACATCCATGATCCCAATGACGTCCTAACTCAGCAGCCGCACGCGCACCTCCAATTCCTCGTTTGCTCCCAAGCTGCGTGCACTAGCCTACAGGCATTGCCGAGGTGCCCAGCCGGGCTGATTTCCCACAAGGCCCAGGACACTTTTCCCACACACCTCTCTAGTCGCCACGTCCCTGTTTATCACCACGCACCTGCACGGCATCCTCTGCCACTCTCCTCACTTCAGGACACACTCCCTACTCTTTCCACATACCTCGCTTGCCAGCCTGCTCCTCCACTACCTCACCGGACGCGTCCTCATCCTCTCCCACTCCAGTCAGTCCTACGCTCCAGAGCCACGCAACACGCATGCAGCCTCACCTGCACGCTACCCACTGCAGGCGAAGATGAGCAACGCTCTCTAGGGAAAGGGAGGAGGAGACCTTTCCCTTTACACCCTCAAAGCCCCAACTTAGAAACCAATGGCAACTTGCCAGAGCCACCATCCTCCAACACTGAACTGCACCTGCACAAATGCTTCCCAGAGCAAGCTGCGTTCACGTCATCAGTGGAGCTGCAGCCCACACAGGCTTGCAGTAAGCAAAACAAAGCCCCCACCCACAAGCTTGCTTACCTGCTGCAAAAGGCAAAGGCTCCCAAGGGACAACAAGCAATGCAGCGCGTGAACCCTCTGCTTCAAAGCAAGCCCCAAGCACGCGTCACCACCCTGCTAGGCACAACCATCCACCACACTCCCCTTGCAGGAAAGAAAAAGATGCTAAAGCCCACCCTGAAGACACAGCCCACACACACTCGCGAGGCTTCACCTTCTGACACTTCCCAGCACAAACCCTGCAAGATCCCCACAGACGGACAAACGCTGACACGGGGCTCACAGCTCCTCTCTCATACAAACTTCGCTTCCCAACCAGGGCTCCTCTTGCCCGGGCAACGCCTTGCAACACCCTGCTCTTTCCAAGCGCCACTCTCCGCTCTGCGGGCCGGAAAGCAACGGGCGCGCGCGCTACGCCCCCTCTCCCTCCATTACGGCCTCTCACACGCTACACGGCACAGGCAGAGCGAAGGTGACAAACCTTGCACCCTTCACAAACAAAAAGCTTCCCTCCTGAAGCCGCTTTCCTCCGGCCCCAACCTCCTGCGCTTGCCGGCACGGTCACCGCTTCTTACCTCTCCCACTTTATTCTCTTCGATTCGGACCACTCCCGGGATGCTCTCCAAGTAGCTCTCCAGCGTGCCATGTCCGAGGTGTCGGAAAGGAATCCAGTCGCCGGTCAGAGACTTGTATTCGCCCTGAAGCTGGGCCAAGGCTATGCCGTTTTTATGGGAATGGAGAACGGCTCGCAGCATTTTGGCAACAAGGTCGGCCTCCAGCATCTTCACCTACACCCCCGGCACCCCAAGAGAAGACAAGGAAGCATTGTTACACACGCAGCCAAACAGCGCCTCCCTCGACACTCCGCCTCCCTCCCCAAACAAGCAAGCACTCCACCATGCTCCGACACTCTCCTGCTTCGGGGCTCGGCGCCGCTGCCAAGCGGCTCACCACGCACCGAGCGCCATCGCCTCCCCCACCGTAACACCCCCTCCCCTCGCCTGCTCCCACCCCGCAGCAAACACACCCTCCCTCAACGCAGCCCAGCCCGCAAGGGAACCTCTCCCGCAGCACCGCCTGCCGACAGCTCCACCACCGCAACGCCAGCCGCCAACTTCACACCGCACCTCTCCCCACAGCGCCTGGCCTCCACGCAGGCCTCTTCACAGAGGAAGCCCAACACCTGCGAACCCGCCTGCTTACTGCGCCCTGCTGTCTTCACCCAGCACCAGAACCAACCAAGCACGGCCCACCCAAATCACCCTCACTGCTACGCTATTACCCTGGCCACAGAGGCAAACACCGCAGCAAAGCCCTTCAAAGCTTCGCCCAGGCCCCTCCTTCGGTGGACAGCAACTCTCACACTGCAGTCGCACGTGCCAAAGCTCTGCCTTACCTAGTACCAAGTCCCCAGGGACTTTCTCCCTGCAAGGCCGGGCAGCTTACGCATCTCTTTAGACACAGCTCGCACAGCTAACTACACGTCTCCTACCCCTGGCAACTCACAGCCTTCCGCACGCTGCGGCCTTGCTGAAGCTCTTTGGTTAAGCCAGCTCCTCGTCTAAAACGCCAAGGACGTTCACAGCTAAGTGCTACGGGACAAGCTGCGCACTCCAGAGCGGTCGCTCTGCTGGCACGCTGAAAACAGGCAGCACCTCAGCTCCTCCAGAAGCAGCTCTCCACAGGCTTTGGGGCCAGAACCTACACTGAGGCCTCACACAACCAACCATAACTCTTACTCCTGAGCCGCATGCTGCGCAGCGGGACCAGCAAGAGCGCTCAACAAGCAAACGCCCTCTCAAACACCTCCCGGTGGCTCCCCAGACAATTTACTTGCTCCATTAGCCTGAGCACCGTAGGAGAAGGAGACCTCCCGCGCCGCAAACCCATCTAACTCGGGGTTCAGGGAGGCCAGGAGAGCCCCTCGCCTCCAAGCATGCCAAGGCGAGCAACTGCAGCTTGCAAACCTGCACCGATCCAAAGATCTCCCTGGAAGAACAGGCTCAACACTGACTCTGCATTGACCAACCTCTCCCACTCCTCACCACCAGTGCCTATCTGCCCGCACGCGAACGGTACATGAAGGTCCAAGCCGCCCTCTTCCTTGCACCTCGGCTTCCAACCAAGAAGAACACCCACCAAAGACGCTGCTCCCCACACTGCTCCCAAACGCCAAAAGCAGCTCGCAGAGCACCAGCGCGCACCACCAGCACCCACCAACACACCCTCTCAGCCTAGCGCACCAGCAGCCAGCCCCACACAAACCCTCCACCGGGCCGCTCCGCACCCAGAGGAGCTCAGGCACCTCTCAAGGGCTGCCCAACACCAACCGCACCCGGACATCGGCTTCAGGGCTAAGACGGGGCACCACCAGCTCAGCCCCCCGCAAAAGCAGCCACCTGCTGCTCCCACAGCCTCCACAACACTGGCCCCGGGCAAAAGGCAGCTGACCTCATCCCACTGCACCCCACTTACAGTCCATACTCTGCCGCTCTGTCACCCAAAACACAAACCTCGGGCGCTCCTAACAACGGCCTCTGCATCGGGGCCAACACAGGCAACCCCTGAACAGCCCCACGTCTGCACACTGCTACTTGCGCCTCTCAAGACAATGCAAAACTAAACCACAGGCAACCGGCTCAAGCAAGACCAGCACCGTGGCGGAGTGGGCAGGACTAAGTCAGTCCTTCTCTCGCAACACCAAGGAGAGGCTTGCACCTGACACCAAGCCACCTCTCCTCCCCGGCCTGCCAGCAACAGTACTGCCCCAACCCAGATCCAACCCAGACGCTGCAGCTCACACGCAGCACGCACAGCCTTTGGGCAACAGCCAGCAAGCCACAACGCACTGCGCTCCCTCGGGGCCACGCATGGGCCACTTCTCCTGGGATGCACGGACTACGCGGAGCGCTCAAACTGACCCCACGAGTTCGGCTGCTCTCAAAAACAATCCCGCCACTGCTTGACGCAACTGCACACAAAGACAAAGCAACCGAGCAAGTCATCCCATGCTAACAAAGCTGCCTGCAAGACAGGACTTCACAAACGGACTGCCAGCCCTCGGGGCCACACCGCTGTAATGGAAGACACCAGCACCAAAGCCACCACATGCTCCTCTACCGCTTAAACACGGCAAGCTGCAAGCCTGGACTAATGCCTGCACTTCCACTGCCCTTCTCCTCCTCAACCGCACCCAGATTTCACACTAAGCCTGCTCCTCTGCTTCGGCTCCCCACACCAATGCCCGCACTGCCATCACTCCAGCCTTCACGCAGCCCTCAGCAAGACCACGCATGGAAGCGCACCGTCCACCTCCACCACACTCCTTCCACACCACTTCCGCCCTCCTTCTCTCCAGCACGGCCATTTCCATTGCTCCCCTTCACCCCGCTCCTACCTCCCGCAGAACTTGCGCAAGTCCCACATCTCCACACGTTTCCCGGGCCATGCCACCAACTTCAGCCTGCACACGCACACTGCGACTGCCTCGGCCTTCTCCCACCCCACCTAGGCGACAGCCCAACTCACCTACCGGGCAAGAGGGCTGGAGAGCAGCTCCTCAAACACTTCTACTTCGCCGACACGCACCACTTCAGGCACCCGGGCATGCCTGCAGACAGATGTGCACAATGCCGGTTATATACGCGGGGACAAATACACTGGCCTACACACGTACCTACGTACAGCACTGCCTCTATGCAGACGCTTTGACGTCCACAGTCCTACAACCTGCTGTCCGCCAGCTCTCTGGCGCAAAAGGTCAGCGAAACTTCAGCCTAACTGCTTCTGCAGCCAAGCTCAACCTCGCTGACCAGCCACCGCATTTCTTCACTGAAACCCATCGTCCAAAGTCTCACCGCCAGTCCGCGAACACTCGCGGCAGTACATAACAGAAAGCACATGAACAGAAGCGGAGTCATCTCCTCTAAGCCAGCACTTCCTGCTCTTACCCAGCAAGTGAGTTTCATTTACTGATCCTGCAACAACCTCTACCCCGCCTACTTTTACAAGGCTTCCAGTTGTAACTCCAGGTCACAGACTTCCAGAAAGAGGAGAACACATTCAGCCCATGCACCGGCACACCCCCATCTGGAGGGCAACACATAGCAATCACTTTGGGCCCGACCACACTGATGATTGCTATATATTAGTGACATATTACCGAGTGATTACCCTTTCTCCTTGCATTGCTTCAGAGACTTAGTCCCTGGTGAGCAGAGCTTCACAGGACACCCTCCAAAGAGGGAGAGGAGGTAGTGCTCACTTGGCAGAGGGAAAATACACAGGAAGCTCATATCTCTTTTGGACCCTCCCAGTGATGTGAGGAAGCCATATGTCTGGCAAATGCATTAAGTCTCAACTTGATATTAAAGCTGCAGATGTTAAAAAATTCCTAAGGGCAGACCAAAGCCCTGTACACCACACCTGCCTGATACACATGCTGGGATAGTCAGGGGACGCAACAAACAATGCACACTGAGAAAAACCTGGCAACACCCAAGAGCGGGCTGTCACTGACAATAATTTGGGATACCTGCTCTACTGCAGTCCCTTCTTTGGAATGCCCGTTCTGCCCCAGCACACTCCAGTGTCCTGCAACCACAGTGGGCCTAGGGACCTGGGAAAACAAGCTGCTTCTGCAGCTAGGCACAGTGCCCTTCCCAGAGCCAAAACATTACATCAGTCCTGGTACTGGAGGGGTATAGCACCTGATTACCAAGGTGCATTTGGTGGTTTTCTGGAACTCGTTTGGTCTGGGTTTTGTCTCACAGGACTGGAAACGCACATCTGCAGGAGACTGCGCCCTAGGTGAACGTGTTCGTTCACCAGTGCAGCCTAGCCCAGGGCCAGTAGCAGCCTTTGGAAACAAGGGCCTACCTTAACCTCTATGCATTTATTGATTGTGTGTGTATTCAGAATGCACAACCCTTTTAGTTGTCATAGCAAAATGCAGAGCCCCCTGGGTAATAAGTGCTTGGTACTACCCAACATGGTCAGATCTCTTCCAAGTTTTCACTGCTCTCTAGCAACCTGCACAGAGCTAAGCAATATCCTGGTAATGAGTATTACCAAATGTTTTTATGCAGATCACTGTATGCTTTTGCTGCCTGTGTTACACTTGCTCTGCAGCAAGACCATGCTGCATAATCTGGGGACTCATACAGATGTGCTCCCAAAGTTCAGTAGCATGAGGCACCTCATGAAGCTGCCCTGGCCCTTCTTTACTTTCCCTGGTTCCTGTCTATCAAACTGCTTTCAAGTTAAAGGCAAGTCTAGCCAACCCTGGGTCTTGCTAACTGACAACTGAGAAGTGTCCAGGAGTAGCTTCATAAATTGCCTCTTAACTGTTCAGACTTAACTCCAATAATCCTCAGCAATCTACCTGGGTTTCTTTCCATGTTCTGGTTATCTTACAGCAAAGCATTTGCCAGATATGGTTAAAAGTGTTGGGCTTCCGCTTCAGGCCCAGGATTTCACTAACACAACTGCACAGGCATGGCCATGAGCAGAGCACAGAACGATCACTTCTTGTTCAAGAAACACATTGAGAATGACCCCTTTCCTATCTTTCCACAAAATCTTGTCTGGACTTCAGGACTGAGTTCCGTTTAAAATACATATACAGAGAGAGGAAAGCTTGACTAGATAGATAAAGGTAGAGATGAACTGCACCTTGCCACAGCTGGTTCAGAGCTATTCCTATCCACAGACATTTTGAAGAGCACATTACATTGTCATCCCTGAGAAAGAAGTGCTGCATGCACTTCTCTGTATGTCTGAGGAATCAAGGTAAGGAGTGCTCCTTCACTTTTTCCTGCAGCTAGGTCTCTCTCCTGTCCGCAGCCCGGTGCCCTGAGTGATCGCAGTACCTATCAGGGTGCTCCCCCACCTCCCACTTCCTAGCTGTGCGCATTCTGAGCACTGTTTCTTCCAAATAAGCGTTATCTGTTTCATTTCCTGGAACTGCTCTTGCTGTGGTCCTTGATATGGGATCCACTGGCCTCCCTCACCAGAGTGTTTGCACAACTTTCACAGCCTCTTTGGCCTTTCTATGACTTGCCAATATCCTGACCTCTTGATCTGTCCCTATTTTTGGCTCCTCTGGCTGCTTCTGCCTCTGCTCTCTCATCATCTCTTAAAGCAGTCTAGCTTTACGCCCATGCACCCTTCCTGTGCCAGAGCCATGACTGTCTCTTGCTGTGGTGGGAACAGGCTTTGGGGCTGCTTGCCCTCTTCTTTCCAGGCAGGTGGGAGCTCCAGTTGAGCAGTGCCTGTCCCTGCTGGGAGCGGAGAGGCTCCAGCTGCAGCCCTGAGCACAACTGGCTATCCATCTGCCCCTCCTCGGGTTCATCTCCTTCCCAGGGGAATCAGGGGAGCAGCTAGGGCAGCTCCAGCTGGTATTCTTCTGCTGGGGGGGGAGCACAGGGAGGAGCCCCCACTGGCTTTGTTGTGGCTCCAGCCAGACATTTGAACTAGCTGCTCTTTCTGCTCAGCTCCCTTTCCTCTGCCAGGCTGAGTCCTCTGAGTCTGAGGAGAGCACAGCCCATGCAGGGCTCTCCTCCACTGAGTGCCTCTAGTACCCCACAAGCACGCAACTGTCCAACAAGAAATTGCTGTTGTGGGTGTCAGCAGGAGCCTGCAACTGTCTCCAGGCTCTCCTCCTGCTCAACCTGCTGCGCTGTCAGAGCCTCCCCTGAGGAGAGGATGAGGCTACACGCAGCTCATGGGCAACGGCATACAAGGAGATGGCAAGCTCTTCATGCCCAGGGACCTGACGGCAACCAATCCAGGTTGCACTCTGGGCTGGTGCTGGAGACATGGCCCCACCTGTGGCAGCTGCCAGACACGAAGAGGCTGAGAGGCTTCCTTTGTGCCTGCCAGAAGCATGGCAGCCACACATGGCCTGCGCATTGTAGGCCCCTGTGCTCCATGACCACCAGGCAAAGCTGATAAGCTCACGGAGGAACTGCCAAGTATGATTCAGCAAAAGCAGCTCCAAGTCCCCAGAACTGTCCAGGCTGCATCTCCTCATGCTCATCAGTACAATGAGCTCCACGAGAGTTGCCAGCATCTGGTGGGCTCCAAAGAGGCCTCTTGGTTCCCACTGCAGCAATGGGAGTGTGACGGATTAAAGGATCCCTCTCTCTCTCTCTTTCTCTCTCTCACATGCACGTGCGAGCACACACACACGCAAATGGGGGAATGCCCTGATAAGATAAGTAAAGGCTTCATGTCCTTGAGGCTCAAGGGAGAATAATGGACAGATTGACCACAACAGTTGCAAAAGAAGCCAAACTCATCTCAACACCAGAGGAATCTAGAGGATGTCTTTGTTTTAGACAAAACTGGCTGTATCAGCTAAGTGTAACAACTGGTTGTGTAACTGTCTGTCCCTGACTTAAAGAAATGTAGACCCACACAAGGACAACATCAGTTTTAGAGATTCAATTATTGTTAAAATAACATAGCCCGGGTAGGTATTGGATCTGCTTATAAACTATGATCCTATTACTCTAATCAATAGTATTTTTTAATTCATGTAACCATAGTAGGTATTTAGCTTATTGTTTTGTACTTTTTTAAAGATCCTTGGCATTCTCTGAGAAAAAGTGACTTTGCCTGCTGTGACTCCACCTAGAACTAGTAGCTGATGAAGTCACAAAGCAAAGAGCACAAAACTCTGAGGCAACCCTGAGATATTCAGCCTACCAGAGGAATCTTACTTAGCAGGAGCTGACAGCCTTGAGCTCCAGGTGTGTACAGCTCTCTATCGGAGTCACAGTATGAAGAAGGAAAAATTATGTTGGCCACCACGGAGCCTGGATAGTTTTCTTCAGCAGCAAGAATCCTGAACTTGGGTCTAGACATTATAATAGTAACTTAGTGATTGTAATAGTTTTTTGTTTTATCTGAAATATGTGGAACACTTCACAAACCAAGTATTGCCTCAAGTCTGCAGAGTTTATAAGGCTTCAGGGCTGAGGGTTGCGACGCTTGCTCTGTCTGAACTTTTCTTGGCATGCCTGAAACTTGTTTTACTTGGTTTAGCTGTAAAGCAATTTTTGTAAACTGACCAGGCTTATATGGCTAATTGTTTTCTCTTTGAACAGTATGACCATAATTTTATATAGCTAGCAGTAACAATCAGTTGTTCTATGTAGAATGAGATATTTGCAACTCTGACACAATGAAGTTGTGATGAGAAAGATAGGCTTGGTATGGTAGCAAAGGCCCTGAGAAGCAAATTTACAGGATGCAGCATAGAGTACAGGTGTAACACTGGAGACCCCCATGGCCATAAGCAACTCAGACTAACACAGGGAATGTATATGTGGGTCAGCCCAACAAAAAGTATAAAAAGTAAACGACCAGAGGAACTCTGAAGAGGGAGCTGCAGCTGCTGGCTTCAACCCAGTTCCTTCCTGGAAAACACAGACGCCCAGCGTTGTGACAATACACATATTGTAGAGACTGATGAGATTCACATTTATATTACAATTCAAACATATATTTCAATTGCAACAGTCTGCTAAGTGTAATTTGAATTTCTATTGTGATTTTAGTGCATTGGCGTGTCACTGTAGTAAATCAAAATCCCATGCAACTGCAAAAAAAACACAAATAAGAAAACTCTGTGTTCCCCTCCACGTTTGGAATATCTAAAAGAACCTGCTCAGAGAATATCGGACTCTCGCAGGCAGCAGTCTCTGGAGGCTGGCAGGATTGTGGCAGAGAGCGGCTACCAGGATGTTTTGGTGATGGCCACTACTACAAATTCTTTGCATGCGCACCCCACTGCAGCACAGAGCATGGTGGAAGTTCAGCATTTTGTCCTTTGCTTCTGACACATGCGCCCAGGGCCTTCTGGCTAGGCTCTGGCAGCCCTCTGTCTCTCTGCCAACCGTGTGGCTTAGCTCAATGTCCCCTTCAGCCTGGTGCCATTCTCAGCAGTTGACCACTGTCTAATAAACAAGTCTTCAGGAAGCCCGATGACATACCCCAGGTGGTGACCTTCTGCCCCCTCCCTGTGCAGAATCGATCAGAAAGCCTGCCTGCACAGGGGTCATTCAACTCTAGGTTTGGACTACTGAAGAACGCAACCAAAGCAGAAGGTATGGAAGCAGGGTTTTAAGTTTTCAGCATTGTCTGAACTGACATCCCAACGGTGCCCTGGGCTGCAAAGAGAGGACATCCCAACTGCAGGACCAGCGCCTCCTTGGGAAAGAACATCCTGACGGGGCCTGAACATCTTTGGTGGGGCTTTTCCGAGTGTCTTCCTGCTTTGCTGGGTCTCAGTAAAATTCATTGTTAACTTCCGGGGCAGTCTAGTTCAAGGTCAGACACAAATCCTTGTCTTCTCTGAGATGATCTATCCTTATTTGTGTGGACAAAGCTGAGGCTAAACACTGCCACTCAGCCAAATGATGGCAGGCTTCAAACTGAATTATTGCTGTGAACTCAGAACTGAGTGAACTCCGAGTTTTTCAAAACTCAGAACTTGAAACAATTAAGTGAGTTAATTCTAAATTTTTGTTCTTTGTGGAAGAAGACTGTGCTTAACTGTCATTACTCAGCTGGACTCCCTTTTAAGCAGGCAATTTGCTCTCTTGTGACAGGACTGACATTTCACTGAGACGCCCTTCCATGTTTCAACCGCACTGGAAACAGTCTTGTCTACAGCGGCCCCCTGAATTGCCCAAGGGCAATTGATACCTTGCGCTGACCTGGTCATCCTCTCGGTGGACAGCCGGTGGCAAAGGGGCTGGCCCAGCACCGCTGCCCACACTCCAGTACACAGGTCCTGTCTGGACAGGGCCTGGGACAACACCTAGGCTAATGCCTGACCTCTCTGGGAACCCCAAAATGGCTCACGGCCTCGCCTGCCCAGAGGCCCCAAAATGGCTCCCGCCGCCTCCAAGAGGCGCCAACCCCAACTGCGCCGACCCCCTCCCCGCCCCCTGCGCGCCCTGAGTGGCGTGACCCCCACCGGCTCCCGTCTCTACGGGGGGGGAGGGGAGGAGAGGGGGGGACGGTTGGGTGGGAAGCGAGGCGGCGTTTTGCGCATGCGCCACCGGCTGGCGCCGGGGCGTGGCGAAGCCGTGCAGCGCATGCGCAGGAGAAAGGAGGGAGGGGGGGAACGTTAAAGGTGGCAACGCCCCCCGTCCTCGTCCCCGCCCCCACCCCGGCGCGCGCCAGGGCTGCGGCGGTTGGGCGGACGGGCGGCGGTTGGGGCGGGGCGGGCACCGGCGGCGGCCCCCGCGGGGAGGCGGCCGGGCCCCGGCTCGGCGGCGGTGCTGGCTGCGGGGCGGGAAGCCGCCGGGTGGAGGAGGAGAAGGAGGTGGTGGTGGGAGCCCCGCGGGGCGGCGCGGCGCCGAGGGCTGGGCTGGGCTGTGCCTGTCAGCGGGAGGCTGCGGCGGGAGCGAGTGCCCAGCTCGACGGGCTGCTGGTCCGTGCCTTCGCAGGAGACGTGGGTCCCGGAGGTTTGTGCCGGTCCTCTTGTAAAGCGATGGCTCTTTGCGAGGTCTTTCTCCGAAGGGAAACTGTTCTCTCTCTCTCTCTCTCTGTCTCTCTGGTTTTGTTTTGTGTTTGTGTGAATAACGATCTGCAGCACAGAAACTGTTCTGCCGGTGGAGGCCAGCAAGGCTGGTTGGAGCAGATTGAAAAAAGTTTCTCTTCAGACCCCTGTGTGCCCTTTCTTGATAAATGCTGCTTGGGATTTCTTCCTGATGAAGCATCCTCTCTTCTGGAGGCAGTGAGGCACTCTGAGACAAAGTCCTGTCTGCCCGTGCCGTACAGTGTTTGAGCACAGAAATAATATTAAGAAGCTTTTCAGACCAGCCTGAGCCATACCGCTTTCTGCTAATGTTTCAGCGTCTTCCTTGTTGTGAGCGTTCCTGCACTACAAGTCGTCTAAGCTATCCTTAGTTGTAGGAATGAGGATGTTTGTTCTGGCATAAGATGAAGACAGCATTGCACCTTTAACCTTTGTATCCTAGTGCCTGTTGTCTTCTTTAATGAAGTGAATGATCCTAATGACAGCTCTTTTAGTATAACTTGACAGGGCATATGTTATGTTATTCTGTTTTAGCTCTGTTACTTAGGCTTGGTGTTTTTCCCAAACACCCCACAATTATGTTTTTTAATTTAATTTTTCTCTTTTGAGTGAGCGTTCCAATCTGACTTCCCATATTACTGTTAATTTTCTTCCTTGTCACTCTCTTTCCCCAGATATAATAGATATTGTGTTAGTTTCTCCTACACGACTGTTATCATCGTAAGTTCAACTCAGCTATTTCAGCAAGGAGGACTTGCAAGACTCTTCAGAAGAGTCTTAATAATGGCGCCAAATTCTTAAATAAGAATTCTTAGTTACGAGTTTGGGTTTATTATTTAAATGAGATAGTACAGAAAAAGAGCACAACAATAATTCCAGCTTTTTTTTCCAGCCATTTCTCTTGAACATATTAGTCTTGGAACATACTTGCAGACAAAGCTATGTATTTAGTGTATCTATGAATTTTTTTCAAACAGTAGCTTTAATATCAAGTTGAGACATTTCTAACACATAGCTTCCTCACATCACTGGGAGGGTCCAAAAGAGATATGAGCTTCCTGTGTATTTTCCCTCTGCCAAGTGAGCACTACCTCCTCTCCCTCTTTGGAGGGTGTCCTGTGAAGCTCTGCTCACCAGGGACTAAGTCTCTGAAGCAATGCAAGGAGAAAGGGTAATCACTCGGTAATATGTCACTAATATATAGCAATCATCAGTGTGGTCGGGCCCAAAGTGATTGCTATGTGTTGCCCTCCAGATGGGGGTGTGCCGGTGCATGGGCTGAATGTGTTCTCCTCTTTCTGGAAGTCTGTGACCTGGAGTTAGAACTGGAAGCCTTGTAAAAGTAGGCGGGGTAGAGGTTGTTGCAGGATCAGTAAATGAAACTCACTTGCTGGGTAAGAGCAGGAAGTGCTGGCTTAGAGGAGATGACTCCGCTTCTGTTCATGTGCTTTCTGTTATGTACTGCCGCGGGTGTTCGCGGACTGGGGGTGAGACTTTGGACGATGGGTTTCAGTGAAGAAATGCGGTGGCTGGTCAGCGAGGTTGAGCTTGGCTGCAGAAGCAGTTAGGCTGAAGTTTCGCTGACCTTTTGCGCCAGAGAGCTGGCGGACAGCAGGTTGTAGGACTGTGGACGTCAAAGCGTCTGCATAGAGGCAGTGCTGTACGTAGGTACGTGTGTAGGCCAGTGTATTTGTCCCCGCGTATATAACCGGCATTGTGCACATCTGTCTGCAGGCATGCCCGGGTGCCTGAAGTGGTGCGTGTTGGCGAAGTAGAAGTGTTTGAGGAGCTGCTCTCCAGCCCTCTTGCCCGGTAGGTGAGTTGGGCTGTCGCCTAGGTGGGGTGGGAGAAGGCCGAGGCAGTCGCAGTGTGCGTGTGCAGGCTGAAGTTGGTGGCATGGCCCGGGAAACGTGTGGAGATGTGGGGCTTGCGCAAGTTCTGCGGGAAGTAGGAGCGGGTTGAAGGGGAGCAACAGAAATGGCCGTGCTGGAGAGAAGGAGGGCGGAAGTGGTGTGGAAGGAGTGTGGTGGAGGTGGACGGTGCGCTTCCATGCGTGGTCTTGCTGAGGGCTGCGTGAAGGCTGGAGTGATGGCAGTGCGGGCATTGGTGTGGGGAGCCGAAGCAGAGGAGCAGGCTTAGTGTGAAATCTGGGTGCGGTTGAGGAGGAGAAGGGCAGTGGAAGTGCAGGCATTAGTCCAGGCTTGCAGCTTGCCGTGTTTAAGCGGTAGAGGAGCATGTGGTGGCTTTGGTGCTGGTGTCTTCCATTACAGCGGTGTGGCCCCGAGGGCTGGCAGTCCGTTTGTGAAGTCCTGTCTTGCAGGCAGCTTTGTTAGCATGGGATGACTTGCTCGGTTGCTTTGTCTTTGTGTGCAGTTGCGTCAAGCAGTGGCGGGATTGTTTTTGAGAGCAGCCGAACTCGTGGGGTCAGTTTGAGCGCTCCGTGTAGTCCGTGCATCCCAGGAGAAGTGGCCCATGCGTGGCCCCGAGGGAGCGCAGTGCGTTGTGGCTTGCTGGCTGTTGCCCAAAGGCTGTGCGTGCTGCGTGTGAGCTGCAGCGTCTGGGTTGGATCTGGGTTGGGGCAGTACTGTTGCTGGCAGGCCGGGGAGGAGAGGTGGCTTGGTGTCAGGTGCGAGCCTCTCCTTGGTGTTGCGAGAGAAGGACTGACTTAGTCCTGCCCACTCCGCCACGGTGCTGGTCTTGCTTGAGCCGGTTGCCTGTGGTTTAGTTTTGCATTCTCTTGAGAGGCGCAAGTAGCAGTGTGCAGACGTGGGGCTGTTCAGGGGTTGCCTGTGTTGGCCCCGATGCAGAGGCCGTTGTTAGGAGCGCCCGAGGTTTGTGTTTTGGGTGACAGAGCGGCAGAGTATGGACTGTAAGTGGGGTGCAGTGGGATGAGGTCAGCTGCCTTTTGCCCGGGGCCAGTGTTGTGGAGGCTGTGGGAGCAGCAGGTGGCTGCTTTTGCGGGGGGCTGAGCTGGTGGTGCCCCGTCTTAGCCCTGAAGCCGTTGTCCGGGTGCGGTTGGTGTTGGGCAGCCCTTGAGAGGTGCCTGAGCTCCTCTGGGTGCGGAGCGGCCCGGCGGAGGGTTTGTGTGGGGCTGGCTGCTGGTGCGCTAGGCTGAGAGGGTGTGTTGGTGGGTGCTGGTGGTGCGCGCTGGTGCTCTGCGAGCTGCTTTTGGCGTTTGGGAGCAGCGTGGGGAGCAGCGTCTTTGGTGGGTGTTCTTCTTGGTTGGAAGCCGAGGTGCAAGGAAGAGGGCGGCTTGGACCTTCATGTACCGTTTGCGTGCGGGCAGATAGGCACTGGTGGTGAGGAGTGGGAGAGGTTGGTCAATGCGGAGTCAGTGTTGAGCCTGTTCTTCCAGGGAGATCTTTGGATCGGTGCAGGTTTGCAAGCTGCAGTTGCTCGCCTTGGCATGCTTGGAGGCGAGGGGCTCTCCTGGCCTCCCTGAACCCCGAGTTAGATGGGTTTGCGGCGCGGGAGGTCTCCTTCTCCTACGGTGCTCAGGCTAATGGAGCAAGTAAATTGTCTGGGGAGCCACCGGGAGGTGTTTGAGAGGGCGTTTGCTTGTTGAGCGCTCTTGCTGGTCCCGCTGCGCAGCATGCGGCTCAGGAGTAAGAGTTATGGTTGGTTGTGTGAGGCCTCAGTGTAGGTTCTGGCCCCAAAGCCTGTGGAGAGCTGCTTCTGGAGGAGCTGAGGTGCTGCCTGTTTTCAGCGTGCCAGCAGAGCGACCGCTCTGGAGTGTGCAGCTTGTCCCGTAGCACTTAGCTGTGAACGTCCTTGGCGTTTTAGACGAGGAGCTGGCTTAACCAAAGAGCTTCAGCAAGGCCGCAGCGTGCGGAAGGCTGTGAGTTGCCAGGGGTAGGAGACGTGTAGTTAGCTGTGCGAGCTGTGTCTAAAGAGATGCGTAAGCTGCCCGGCCTTGCAGGGAGAAAGTCCCTGGGGACTTGGTACTAGGTAAGGCAGAGCTTTGGCACGTGCGACTGCAGTGTGAGAGTTGCTGTCCACCGAAGGAGGGGCCTGGGCGAAGCTTTGAAGGGCTTTGCTGCGGTGTTTGCCTCTGTGGCCAGGGTAATAGCGTAGCAGTGAGGGTGATTTGGGTGGGCCGTGCTTGGTTGGTTCTGGTGCTGGGTGAAGACAGCAGGGCGCAGTAAGCAGGCGGGTTCGCAGGTGTTGGGCTTCCTCTGTGAAGAGGCCTGCGTGGAGGCCAGGCGCTGTGGGGAGAGGCGCGGTGTGAAGTTGGCGGCTGGCGTTGCGGTGGTGGAGCTGTCGGCAGGCGGTGCTGCGGGAGAGGTTCCCTTGCGGGCTGGGCTGCGTTGAGGGAGGGTGTGTTTGCTGCGGGGTGGGAGCAGGCGAGGGGAGGGGGTGTTACGGTGGGGGAGGCGATGGCGCTCGGTGCGTGGTGAGCCGCTTGGCAGCGGCGCTGAGCCCCGAAGCAGGAGAGTGTCGGAGCATGGTGGAGTGCTTGCTTGTTTGGGGAGGGAGGCGGAGTGTCGAGGGAGGCGCTGTTTGGCTGCGTGTGTAACAATGCTTCCTTGTCTTCTCTTGGGGTGCCGGGGGTGTAGGTGAAGATGCTGGAGGCCGACCTTGTTGCCAAAATGCTGCGAGCCGTTCTCCATTCCCATAAAAACGGCATAGCCTTGGCCCAGCTTCAGGGCGAATACAAGTCTCTGACCGGCGACTGGATTCCTTTCCGACACCTCGGACATGGCACGCTGGAGAGCTACTTGGAGAGCATCCCGGGAGTGGTCCGAATCGAAGAGAATAAAGTGGGAGAGGTAAGAAGCGGTGACCGTGCCGGCAAGCGCAGGAGGTTGGGGCCGGAGGAAAGCGGCTTCAGGAGGGAAGCTTTTTGTTTGTGAAGGGTGCAAGGTTTGTCACCTTCGCTCTGCCTGTGCCGTGTAGCGTGTGAGAGGCCGTAATGGAGGGAGAGGGGGCGTAGCGCGCGCGCGCCCGTTGCTTTCCGGCCCGCAGAGCGGAGAGTGGCGCTTGGAAAGAGCGGGGTGTTGCAAGGCGTTGCCCGGGCAAGAGGAGCCCTGGTTGGGAAGCGAAGTTTGTGTGAGAGAGGAGCTGTGAGCCCCGTGTCAGCGTTTGTCCGTCTGTGGGGATCTTGCAGGGTTTGTGCTGGGAAGTGTCAGAAGGTGAAGCCTCGCGAGTGTGTGTGGGCTGTGTCTTCAGGGTGGGCTTTAGCATCTTTTTCTTTCCTGCAAGGGGAGTGTGGTGGATGGTTGTGCCTAGCAGGGTGGTGACGCGTGCTTGGGGCTTGCTTTGAAGCAGAGGGTTCACGCGCTGCATTGCTTGTTGTCCCTTGGGAGCCTTTGCCTTTTGCAGCAGGTAAGCAAGCTTGTGGGTGGGGGCTTTGTTTTGCTTACTGCAAGCCTGTGTGGGCTGCAGCTCCACTGATGACGTGAACGCAGCTTGCTCTGGGAAGCATTTGTGCAGGTGCAGTTCAGTGTTGGAGGATGGTGGCTCTGGCAAATTGCCATTGGTTTCTAAGTTGGGGCTTTGAGGGTGTAAAGGGAAAGGTCTCCTCCTCCCTTTCCCTAGAGAGCGTTGCTCATCTTCGCCTGCAGTGGGTAGCGTGCAGGTGAGGCTGCATGCGTGTTGCGTGGCTCTGGAGCGTAGGACTGACTGGAGTGGGAGAGGATGAGGACGCGTCCGGTGAGGTAGTGGAGGAGCAGGCTGGCAAGCGAGGTATGTGGAAAGAGTAGGGAGTGTGTCCTGAAGTGAGGAGAGTGGCAGAGGATGCCGTGCAGGTGCGTGGTGATAAACAGGGACGTGGCGACTAGAGAGGTGTGTGGGAAAAGTGTCCTGGGCCTTGTGGGAAATCAGCCCGGCTGGGCACCTCGGCAATGCCTGTAGGCTAGTGCACGCAGCTTGGGAGCAAACGAGGAATTGGAGGTGCGCGTGCGGCTGCTGAGTTAGGACGTCATTGGGATCATGGATGTGTGTTGGCATGGGCCGTGCAAGTGGAGTGGTGCTGTGGCTGGCTGCAGGCTCGTTGGGACGGAGAGGCCAGGCAGGCAAGGCGGAGGGAGGAGTCGCCCTTTCTGTGCGAGAGCAGCGGGGCTGTGTGGAGCTCTTCCTGGAGATGGACGATGAGCCAGTGGAGAGGTCATGGGTGAGGATTATAAGCAACAGGAGTGATGTTTTCGTTGCTGTTTTGCTCGAGACTGCCTACTGAGGGAGTAGTAGTTGGTGAGGCCTGCCTCGGACAAGTGCGGGAAGCCTCCGGTTGGCAGGCCCTGGTTGTCACAGGGAACCCGACCTCCCTGTGTATCTGCTGGCAGGACAAGACAGGAGGGCACAAGCAACGCAGGAGGTTTCTGGAGTGGGTTGATGGCAATGTTGTGACCTAGGTGCCCGTGCAGGTGGAGGCAGGGACAAGTGACCGGGGGAAATGTAGCGACACTGTCTGAACCTGCAGAGATGGGGTTAGGAAAGCCAGCATCCTCCTGAAGTTGAACGTGGTACGGGATGTGAAGCGCAGCAAGAAAAGCTGCTGCGGGTGTATCAGCAGGCAAAGGAAGAGTAGAGGAAAAAGTGGGCCCACTGATGACCGGGAATGGCAGCCTAACGGACATGGAGACGAGACGGCTGAGGTACTGAATGCCTTCCTTGCCTCAGTCTTTCTTGGTAAGGCTAGTCTTCAGCAGTCCCAGGTTCCTGAAACCAGTGGGAAGATGCAGGGTAAGCTAGAGTTGCCTCTCCTAGGTGGAAGAGGGTCGGGTTAGGGAGCACTAAACAAACTGGAGATACGCAAGTGTGTGATCCCTGATGGGATGCACCGAGGAGCGCTGAGGGAGCCGGGCGATGCCTCTGGGAGAGTTTATCGGAGGGAAATGCCTGGTCCTGCCCGTGAGGAGGAATAAGGCCATGCATCAGTAGAGGCTGTGGGCCAACCAGTGGGAGAGCAGCGTGGCAGAAAGAGCGCTGGGATTCCTGGTGTGCAGCAAGTTGGCCGTGAGGCAGCAGTGCGGCCTTGCAGTGACGCATGCCAGCAGCCCCCTGGCATTAGGGAGAGCAGAGGCAAGAGGTGAAGGGAGGTAATGATCGCCCGCTGCTCGGCTCTGGTGAGACCACATGTGGGGCGCTTTGTCCCATGCTGGGCTCGCCAGTACAAGAAGGACGTGGCCATCCTGGAGGGAGTCTGGTGAGGGGCTGTGAAGCTGAGGAAGGGATTGAAGCATCTGTCGTAAGGGAAGAGGCTGGGAGAGGAGGGACTGTGCATGCTGGAGAAGGGAAGGCTCCGTGGGGCGCTCATCAGCGTGTGTAAAACTTTTGGTAAGGGGAGTGGGGGAGGAGCGAAGAAGAAGATGGAGGCAGCCTCTTGGCAGCCTGCTGCGCAGCAACAAGGCAAGAGGCAATGGGTGAAAACGGAAACAAGGGAGATTGTGTTTAAAGAGAGAGAGAAACCTCTTTAAGGTGAGGGCGGTTGAACGCTGGACAGGTTTCCCAGAGGGGTTACAGAGTGTGCATCTGGGGAGACAGTCAAGGCCAAGCGGGCAACGTCTTGTTGACTCTGCCTTTAGCCAAGGGATTGGGCTGGACGATCCGCAGAGGTTGTTTCCAGCCTCACGTCTTCTGTGACTCTGCGCATGTAAGTGCTGGGCTGGGGAGGCAGTGTACTGAGAGGTTGCCAGCCCAAGCTCTGGCACTGCTGGGTACGTTTGTTTGTGTCAGGGGTGACTGTGCAGCTGGTTGGCTGCATGATTTCCAAGCAGGAGCTGCTCCGATGAGAAGAGCCTTCCTCCTGAAGGATATAAGACAGCCCCCTCCCCCCTCCCCCCTCCCCCCCCCCCCCCAAGAGCTGGGTGTGTGTGTTGAGCCAGGTAGGTGCAGATGCTGGGGCTGAGCAGTGGAGGAGTAAGAAGAGAGGGAGGATGAGCTGGAGTGCCGTGTTGCAAGGCAAGAGTGTTGCCTTGTTCTGGGTGGTGTCATGCTGTGGCAGCATTTCCCTAGGCCTTTTGGGTCAGGCTGAGAGGCTGAGGAGAGCTTTTGAGGTCCTGAATAAGGTGTTGCTGCTGAGCAGTGACTTGCTTTTTGTGGTTGGCAATTGCTTCTTCTCCTTCTGTCCTCCTGCTTCTGTGGTGAGAAAAGCTCTTTTTTTCTCTTGAGCATCTCTCTGCTAAATTTCAGAGGTGTTTACAAAGTTTCTGGAGTCTCTGGTCGCCCACTCTTGTGCTATATTTTCAATGCCTGCGCTTGCTTGGGAGCATGGTGTTGCTGCCTGTGGCTAAGCTTAGGCCTGAGTGACTCTTTGCCCTTGTCTCTTTGGTCCCCTGAGCAGGTCACCTGCCATGCTGTTGCTTGCACCGAGACAGTGCGGATTGCTCAGCTGGTAGCCCGGCAGAGGAGTTCCAAAAGGAAAGTAGGACGCCAAGTGAACTGCCAGATGAGGCTGAAGAACACAGCTCCTGTCACGTTAGTAGGTAAGACGCGGCAGGCTGTGGCGGGCCTGCCTGCATCAAGTAGACGTGGAGTTGCTGTAGCAAAAGCCTTTGCTCTGAGGACATGGTGCCGTTTGCCACCAGTTGTGTGGTCCTGCTAAAGAGCTGCTGCTGTGGTGGAGTGTTGTGGGCAAGGGTGGATGTGAGCAGAGGCTAAGATGTGTGAGGGAGCCCTTCTCAAGCATTTACAGGAGCTGTAAACAGGGAATGTTCCTGAAGGACCACTGGCTTCTTTTGTGCCTGCCCTTTGTTTTGGTGGGGGTGGATTTAAGTTTCGGATGAGTTGTGTAGCTGTGGGTCTGCTGGTGTTTAGAGGAGGAGGAAGAGGAAGGACATTTGTGGGTGGCAGGGATGAGCCTTGCCCTCCAGGTGAGAAGGAGCCCCCTGCCACTGCCACCGCCACCACCCTCCAGTGTCCACCTGGTCTCTTTCAGCTGCTGTGGCTGCTGTTGCGAGGGCCCCAGTGGCCTAGCAGTGCTAGCAGGCAAGGGGCCTGCTCCCTGTGGCTCTGTGGCCTTTCACCTCAGCAGCTGGGGCAGGGTTTTCCCAGAGCCCCTGGGGCACTCTTCCCTCATGTTGCTGTGCCGCTCGGTTGCTGTTGGTGTCAAGGCGTTGCACCTGCGCAGCCTGATATTGGTGTTCTGGTGATCTGTCGGGGGAAGCAAGTAGCACTGGTGTGAGCGTCAGGTCTCCCCCCGCCCCCACGGTGTGTTTGCAGATATTAGTTTAAACGGGAGAAGACTCAGCGCAGTGCACAACGCAGCATGTAGTAGTCCTTGAACGCTTGAGAAGTGCGACCAAAAGAATCATGGGCACAGAACCCCCGTAGGCAGTGCTGGCGCCTGCTTCGCGTGGTGCAGCCAGTGCTAATAGTGTCCCAAGGAGGGATGATGCATAGGGCATAGGAGCAGGTCTCAGGGGAAGGAGGGCAAAGGCATGGTGAAGATGATCTTCATGTTCCCTGCCATGAGTGGCTGCGCTGCAGAGAGGTCCGCGCCCGGTGCAGGAGGCGGGCGCTTTCCTGGTGCGCTGTGGCTGCTGCTGCAGGGTGGCTGCTGGGGGAGTTTGGCCCTTGCCTTCTCGCTGTCTCTGTTTCTCCCCTTGTTTCCCCCGCGCCCCCGCCCCCGAACTCTTTCCAGTGATAGTCGCTGTCTGCCATCAGGTGGGGACCCCCCTCCTGACTCGCTGCGCGTATGCGAACGCGTCTCAGGCTCCGTCGTGCACCGCTGCCTCTGCGTGCCGGCTTCCTCGCTGGCAGCGCTGGCGTGGGGGAGCTGCCTGGCAAAGGCAGGCGAGCGGGCGACGGCCTGCAGTGCTAGGCCTGCGGGTGCTGGGGTGACGCTGCTGCACTGACCTCCTTCCCTTTTTGTTCGTTGCGGGTGCGTGGGGAAATGGGGTGTCCGCCAAGGTGTCTTGCGGGGAGGGAAGAGGAGCTGCAGCCGGTTCCCGTGGCCGGCTGCAAGGCACAGGCCTGGGCACGCCCAGCGTGTGCTGGGAGAAGCTGAGCTGTCCCCTTTGGAGGAAGAGAAGCTGAGGGCTGCCTGGCTGACCTCGTAATAGCTGCTGCTGCTGCTGCCTTTTGCCCAGCCCGGAGGGCGTGCGTGTCGTGGCTTCCGTTTTGTTTCGGAGCAAGGGCTGCGGTGGCGGGATTTGGAGGCGCCCGCACGCCTTGAAGGCGGGAGAGGGGATCTTCTGGCCGGTCCGAGGAGAGACGGGCTCCATGTGGGGTAGGGAAGGCCAGGGAGCCTGAGGCAGGCTAGCAAGCTGAGCTTCCTCTGGAGGGGTGGCTGAGCGCCTTCCTGCTGCAGGCTGGGCGCCGGTTGCCCGGCGTGGTGCGTGCTGGGGCTGTGTGGTGCCCTGCTCGCCTGCGGCGGGTGCCAGGGTGGAGATGTTGTCCAGGGCCAGCTGCTGCGCAGTCCCTCTGTGCGCCTTGAAGTCTTTGGTGTCTTGGGCCAGTGTTTGCTGCTGCTGGTGGTGGCCTTCCTCCTGGGAGGTGTGTGGAGGTAAAGGCTGGCTTGCTTGGGGCGGGCAGGGTTTTGTTGTGCGGGCTGGTGAGCGTGGTGTAAGTAGTGTGAATGCCTGTGTGGTGCCGCTGTTGGGAGCGGAGACCTGCCAGGCTGGAAGGTCTCTGAGAGAGCTGAGAGTAGGGAGGGAGGAGGGAGCATGAAGTGCCCCCCGCAGGTGTGCGGGAGCGTGTCCAGAAGCTTCATCTCCTGGATGTTCCTGGTGCCCCCCTCCCCCTGTCAGCCAGGTGGGTGTCTTGTTAGGAGGAAGAGGGGTGCTTTTTTGCTCTGCAGGAGAACTGGGTGTGCCTCTTGAGGCTCAAAGGTGCCTGAGCTGTTTTGGGGGCAGCGGTATCTGAGGCGCGAGTTAGCGGCTGGGGGCGGTAGGAAAGACGTTGGAGAGGGAGCGTGCCTTTGCCTGGACGCCTGAAATGAGCTGTCGGGCTATGGCTGGCACGGTGGGACCCAGGAAAGCAGGAAGGACAGTGTCGCCGACTTGCACTGCGGCTGGTCTGGAGCGTGCAGCCGTGTCGCCAGGGCAGCCGAGCTGCTTTCCCACCGGTTAGTGCTGGGAGCTGCAAGGTCGTCGGAGGTTGGTGCCGGTGCTTGGCCTTGCTTTCCCGGGTAGCAGTCCGGAGTCGCGCAGCTTTGTTGCTGGGAGCTGAGGTGTGTGGTCAGGAAGGGAAGGGACTGTGCGTTTGCGAGGCAAGGCCCTGCTGCTTGTGAGCCTGGAGCGACAGTGGGTTCTGCGGCGAGGCAGCGAGTTTCTCCGCTGTGGGACGGGGTGCTTCCAGGCCTGGCATGCAGCTCTGGCCGGGGGTATCAAGGCTGAAGCTTCAGGAGCTCTTGTTGTGCCGAGGTTTCGCTACCGCCTGTCTGTGTCGCTCTGATGTTTTCTGTCCTGAAGACTTTGATTTTGCTTGCTCTGCAATGGCACAGCAGCAGTCCAGCCTTTGTTTGGTGCCTGATCTCCTTGTTTAATGCGAGTGAGAGCAAACCCCTGCTGGTTCAGTGACATACTGCCCGAGGCTAGCGCTCTGCAGTGTTTTGGGCCACAGAAGTTGGTCAGGCCCAGGGAGCAGGTAAAGAGTGAAGCGTCCAACAAACAGCTTGTTTAGCCGAGTGTGACCTGAAGGACAGCGTGCTGAGTTGCTCTGCAGGGGCAAAGTGGCGAGTTCTTCTGTGTGGTGGGAGCTTGGGCGGAGGCCAAAAGGAGGCTAGCCTCGGGGGTGCGGGGGGGGGCCGGTTGTTCAGGGGGCGCCTCAGGAAGCGGAGTGCAGCTGAATGCAGTCCCTTTTCAGAGGAAAGCCCTTGCTGGTGTGTGGTTGCCGGCAGCGCTGCCAGCGGTGGTGGAGCGCAGCCTGGAAGATGGGTTCTGGGCAGGGCTCGTTTTGGTACCTGCAGGCTGCCTGGTTGCTCGTGACTGTAAGGAGAGAGGGCTGCGTGTCCTGCATGTCTTGCCCTGGTGCCGCGTGGAGGTGTGAATTGCGGTTTTGCTGGTGCTTGGGTGTTGTGACACGAGGCTGTAGGGAAGAGACGAAAGGTTGTGGCCGGAAGCGTCGTTCCTACCTGTCTTTTGCCAAAGCGCGGGTTGCGTGGAGGGAGCTATGGGCTGTGCTTGAAGGCTGTGTGGGTTGGGTGGAGGAAGCTTTCCTGTCAAGAGAGCGGGAGGGCATTACTCATGGCTACGTCTGCAAACTCTTTAGGGAAGCCAAAAGGAACTTTGCGACAGCCCAGGTTTATGAGCAGCCCAGAAGAAGGCAGCAAGAGGCCTGTCCCTCGCCTGCAAAGAGGCAGAGGTATGGCGTATGGCGTGGTGAAACCCACTGTAGAGAGTCCGCTGCCTGCCTTGCCCCCAGCCGTTGGAAGTGGAGCGTCTAAAGAAATTCCCATGCAGAGGCATGTCACTGTGATAAACAGGTCAGTGTGTGTGTGCGCGCGCGTGTGAGAGAGGAAAGGGCGTGTGGTGGAGAGAAGTGGGCTCTCATGGGGGGGGGGGGGGCGCGGTGGGGGTTGTGGGGGTGTTGAGGAAGCAGGTAGGTATACGTAACCGAGGTCCCGCCCTCCTTCTGCTGGTCTTATGCCCAAGCTTTACGGGGGGTGTGGGCGAGTGGGAAGGACTGTGGGCTTTGCCTGCTTTTAGCTTGTCAGGGAAACATCCCGTGCTTGGAGCCTGGCAAGAGCCTGAAGGCTGCCTGGAGGGCTCGCCGCTAGCGCTGCCGCGGCGGGAGGAAAAGACAGCTGCTGGAAAGTGTGTGTTTGGGAGCAGTAGGCTGTCGTGTTCGATTGACTTCCGGTTGCATAAGTGGATACACGTGCTCCGGGCGTCTGGGCTGCGTGGCTTGTGGCGCAAGCCTGCTAATCCTTGCCACGTCAGCAGGGTGTTTGGGGACGCGGGGGTGCAGGTTATAGCTCTTTCCGCAGGTAGTCTTTGAGTGGGGGTGGGCAGGTGGGAAGCAGAAGGGTGACCCTTTGCCTTGTTGGGTGTTGCCGAAGCCTCCCGCAGGTTCGTGGCCTGCTAGCGCGTGTGTTGGAGAGAGCTTTGTGGCAAAGCTGTTGGGAAAGGTGTGCCTGGTGCAAGGGTTGTCTGCTAGAGGAGAGAGAGGAGTTGTTGCAGTCCGTGCAGTAGGAAGCAGGTGGGTCTCTGTGTAGGGCGTAAGTGATGGGGAGTGCTGCGGGTGGTGCTTCTGTGCAGCTGGCTCCTTGCTACCTGTGAGCGGCGTTACTTGTGGCAGGGTAAAGCCTTTGGGTGCCGCTGTCGGCACCCTTGAACGCGGCGGCTGCCTGGCGCGGTGGGGATGAATTCAGAGCGGGGCCGGAGCTGCTGTTTTGCTGGGTTAGCGTTCCGCGCTGGCTTTCAGCTCTCCTTTGAGCAGCTCTAATCCATCTTGGCTCAGGCATCTGCTGCCCCATCATTTCTCTTTCTGCGTTGTTTACGGCTGCCGTGGGTCATCGGACGCTGGTGCGGGGAACGTGCTTGTTGTGGCCTCATTGTAGCTGCGCCCGGTCTCCCATAGCTGCGATTGTGCTGGTAATCCTGGCCGGGTCACGGGGCTCGGTTATACCGTAGGGTCGCTTGGAAGCAGAAAGGGAGCGGAATGCCACTTGCCTGCCGGCATAGCTGTTCAGGGCGCAGAGCAGTGTGACGAGTTAATCCTGCAGCGGGGCGGGCGGGGGGGGGTGCTTTTCATGGCCGGGGCAACGAGGGAGCAAGAGGGTTTTGCTGCGGCCCCCGGGGCGAGTGCTGCGTGCGTCGGGGTGGGGAGCAGGCGGGGGAAAGGAGGAGCAGCAGCTGTTGGTGGTGAGAGAAGTAGCGGCTTCAGCCTCTGGGCCTGAGCGTAGCTTTGTCCCGAAGGTTACTGCCCCAGCCTCTTTCTTTGGGTTGCCGATGCTCTGTGAAAGGGCCTCCCTCATGAAAAGGTGCAGCGCGGGCAGTAGCTGGGCGAGAGCTTTGTGTGGGAGGAGGAGCGCCCTGGCTGGAGCAGGGCGGAAGGAGGAGGAGCTGGGAGTGGCAGTGCGGGGAGGCAAGGGTTTGGGAGGGGAGGCCAGGGAGACTTGCAGGAGGAGGCCAGGAGAGTGGGGCTGGGGCGAGGAGCCGAAGCAGTGAGGCTCGAGGTCGGCGGCTCCGCGTGCCTCGTGGTGGTGCAACCCCGGGAGCGTTGCCTGAGCTAAAGCCTGTTGGTCCTCGCTGCTGAGGGGGGCGAGGCGGGAGGCCAGCAGGAGCCGTGCCTGCTCCCTGGCCAGCGGCTGCTCTCCCTGTCTGCTGCAGCGGGGGGCCTGAAGGAGGCTCGTTGGCTTGTGGCCCTTCGGCGCCCAAGTGTACGTTCACAGGCTTTGTCAGAGGCTTGCTCAGAGTGCCGCAGGGCCGCATCGGCGCCCGAAAGGTTTGTTTGGGGCGGCGCTAGCGAGGTGCTGGTCTGTGGACTGCAGCAAACGGGACTGACAGTCACGGGAGGCTGTTGCCCCAGGCTGTGCTCCGTGTTTTGCGTCCATGGTGCTTTGCTGTGTAATTTGCACAGCTGTAACTTCTGGAGCCTGTTGATGCTTGATCTTGGTTGTAAGGGGACAGGCTATTTCTGCCACATATTCTGTCACACCAAAAGGCTGAGGGGGAAATGCTGAGGGTAGCTGTAGTCATGCCAGTTTGTGTTCAGTGCTGTGTGCCGATGGCGTTGCAGGGTCTGAGAAGCTGCCTTTGTGGATAGTTACCTGCCTTCAGGTTGTCAGTGTGTGTTCCCATCATGGCCTTGTTCTAAGGGTGGTGCTGCAAGGCCACATAAGGCAAGAAAGACCTTACTCGTAAGGCAGGTGTTGGAGACCGTTGGAGGTGTAAAGTGGCATCGGGGATGAGAACAGGCTGACCTGCTCAGTGACCCCCTTACTTTGACTAAGAGGCAGCATTTGCAGGTGGCTACCAGCTGCCTCTGCTGCTGTGGCTGGTATTCCAGCCCTTGGACAATGCTGAACTGGATGATGTGAGCCTTGCCAAAGTAGTGTGATGGGCAGTCAGAGGCATGCCTTCCCTCCTCTTTGAAACAGTGGGCTGCTGGAGTGCAATGCACTTAGCTGTTCCATTATAGGTATGCATAGGGCTTCTCCAGGGCTGTGTGGTTGGTCAGGCATTTAAGTGCTATCCTGCAGATGTCTTCTCTTGTGATCAAGGGTTACTGCTGCTGTTTCCAGGAGACCTTCTGCTGGGAATCCTTTCCAGCAGCTAGGGAACACAAAGCCTTCCAGTGATTGAGTTTTCCATGTCCATGTGCTGGGGAGAACTTTGTTCCTGCTGCTCTCTGACCCCATGCCAGTCCGTCTTTGGAGTGAGATGTTGTTGGCTATGGTCCATATCAACAGGCAGCATGTCACAGGATGCCTGTCCTGTTAGAGTGCTTGAAGGTGACTATAGCACCTGCTGTATTCCGTGGGTAGCTGTTGAGCCACAGCAGGAAGCTTGGGAAGATATCCCATGATGTTTCTGAATACTGAGAGGATCTCAAATTAAATTTGCTTTCCTGTGTCTCAATGCAAGGGGAGCATCAATCCTCTGTTCTAGGGCTCTTTTCTGACATGTTCCAAAAGGCATGGTTAGAGAGTAGCAGCTGCCATTCTCCTGGCTCCTCAGGGAGAGTCCTTCTCAGATTAAGAAGGGAGATGACTGCAGGTGTTGTCTGGTTGTTGCCAGAAAGACAGGCTTGATTCTAGATTTTCCTTCAACCCTTAGTGCAGATTGCTGAAACCTTGTTCCTGTTGCCACAGGCTTTCCTTGCATCATCCACATCACCTGAAGTGTGGCTTGCAGTGGTGGTGATGGTGTGTGGTGCTAAGGGTCAAATTGCTACTGATCCCTCTAAGAGTCAGCAGTAGCATGATAGTTTCTGTTACTGATACGGCTGAGTGCATGGGGTGGTTTTGCTTGCTATGTAGCAATGGTGATAGTATTCTTGGAGTCTACTTCCCTTGAGGGAACTGTTTCCCCAAGTGTGTGTTCAGCTTAGAGTTGTCCATGGTGGTAAATATATGTACAGAGAAGTGTTTGGAGAAAAGGATCAGACTTTCTTGTTGTTACTGGCCATGCAGACGTTATGCTCCTTTTAAGAAAGGCATTGTGCTGCCCCATTGCATGGGAGCCTTGACTGTGCCTGGAAGGCAGAAGGTTTTTCTGTGATGCTACCAGGGTGTTGAAGAGCCTCTTCAGGCACTCCATGAGCGTAAGGTGTGAATATGTGAGTGATATCCTGCAGTGGAAGTGCTGCTGTTGGCCCTTCTAGGTTTGACACAGGTGACCTTTACCTTAGTACTGCTGAGTCTTGTGCTGTATGTGTTTCCCAGGTGTGCTTGTAGTTGGTCCACTGCTGAGCACTGCTAGAGCATCCTCTCTGGCTGGGGAAAAATGCTCTCCTGAACTAGAAATGCTTTGGGCCCTTTCCTAGAACAGAAATATTATTTTTGGTTCAAGTGACACCTTGCAGCTAATTGATGCCATCTTAGGGGGGGATAGCAGAAAAGCAGGGGAGAAGGGGCCCTGTTACGTTTAGAAGATGCTGCTTAGAAGTGGTCTGAATGTGGGAGGCCGTTTTCATATTTGTGGTTTTGCTGTGTCAGTGTGAAGAAATGTAGGGCTACATTAATACTGTGCTAGCCTTGGCTTCCTATTGCTGTTGATATTAACCTCAATGCAATGCTTGACTGCCTTCCTAAGATCAGTGTGTGCAAAACATCGAGGCGTTTAGTAACGATCAGGAGTTGACCATTTCCAAGAGCCCAAGCGAAGCCGGAATGCTTTTGTGACTAAGTTTGCAGTTTCCTCTAAAGATGTCTAGAGATGCCAGAGGTGGCTGGCCTCCTCACTGGCCCCATGCGTGAAGGACTATGGGCAGAGTGTGCTCAGTCCATGTTCAGTGGTCTTCTGTGCCCTTCTAGGATCTCTCTGGGGTTGACACAACAAGCTGTGTTTCCATGGAAAGCTGCCTTGGTGCTTTTGCCACCCTTACTGCTGCAATGCAATTCTTTATTGGGTGTATGTCTTTGGGAAGTGCTTGCTCCTGGCCTTTGAGCTCCTTCTCCCTGCCTTTTGCTGTCTTGCATGCAGTGTAAGTGGTGTGCTGTGCATTGCTGTAATGTCTCTCCACTGTCAGAAGCTCATAGTGCTGAACGTGCTCCCAGTCTAAGGTACTGCTTTCGGAGGGAGTGTGGAAGAACATGCGCAAGCATGATGCTTCTGTCCTTTCTGCTGGAAGGTGCTTCTGAGAGGAACCTGTTAAACGGCATAGCAGCAGTGTTTGCAAAAAGGCTTTGCATTCCTGCCTAGTTTTAGGTGTTCCTCTGACTTGTGAAGCATAACACTTTTAGTAGACTTAAACGTGGCTACCAAGAAGGTGAGCACAAGCATACTCACTGACAAGACAGATGCCAGCGAGACAAAAGACTAAATTGTCTGGCTGTCCATGTCAAATGTTAAAACTGTTGGTTGTGGATTTGGGCATAGATGCTTTCCCTTTTGCTACTGCCTTTTTATTGAATTGTGGTTCTCACAAGAATCTGGCTAGCAGGCTAAACAAGAAACCACCTGTTGATCTATCTTGCTACCACTGATCAGGCTGTCTTCCAGGTAAGGACAGTGTCAATTTTGGTCTTGTGCAGAGGGCCAGCTAGAAGTATGTGGAATGCATTTTATTTTAGGTATAGATCTTGTAAGCAAATGGAATGCTGTTTAGAGCCTAGAAGCTGAGCTGAAACAATTTTCTTTTTTCTTTCAGGCCTGAGAAGAGGCTGACTATTCCACCACGCTTTCAGAAGGAGCTGCAGGTTCACCTATCCAGAAGCTCTTCTGTGGATCTAAATGGTAAATTTGCTTGTGAGAAGGTATTGTTGTTCATAATGGTGGTATTTGATTAGGTGTTCTACTAAGTAGAACCCAGCTCAACTCAGTGTAAATGAAGATTGTTTTGAGTGAGAGCCAAATTCTATGAATGAACTTCCTCACTCTGATCTCATGGTTCATGGGGAAATTTGCATAGTTGCTTTTCTCCCTCTAATTATCAGTCTTGCAGAAAAATCCTTGTGCAGTAAATGTCAAAGCCCATTTTGTAGTGAGTGTGAGTAGCCTGGAAACAGAAGGAGTATGGTTAACTTCCGTGTGAGGGTAAAGATCTGACTGAGGACAGTGACATCGTGGCTTTCAGGAGTAAGTAGTCACATGGATACTGGCATACTAACCTACCTCTCCAGAAGAAGACCTTCTGCCTGTTTGCTTCCTAGCAGTTAAGCATTTGACAAGCTTGTCAAATGATGTTAGCTTTTTTGAGCCAGGATGAGCTGTGAAGCTAAAGGTCTGGTAGCAAATACACTTCTCTGCAAGGGGGAAGGAGTAGAGATGAGGTAGCAGATGAGCTAGTAGCTCCCAATGACCAAATGGCTACCTCTCTCCTACATGAACTGTGTGAAACTAACATGAACAGTTATGGCTTCCTTCCTTGCTTTGCTGGAGAGGTTATTTGGAGTCCAGTAGCACAGACCAAACAGACCAAATCCTTGGTCTGTTTTATACTTCCTTCTGAATTGAGAATATTCTCGGGTATTTTGGTGCAGCTTTGTTGTTGTACTTGTACTCAAAGAAACTGTCTTGTGTGACTCTTGGATGTTGCCTCACTGTAGCCTCTCAGCAGCAGAGGGCTTTGCTCCCCTTCCCGTGTTTGAGGCTGCATGGCTGGGGGTATGGGCATATCTGCATCGTCTTCCAAGATCCTTTCTGAAGACACATTAGTAACTGCTAATGAAAATAAGCTGAATTTTCACCACTGTAGTTAAGATCAATAGCTTACTAAATGTATGAGGCTTCCATGGCTCTTTCCAATAGAAAGTGAATGAAGATTCCAGTGTGCAAAGAGCAGCATTTTAGAGTTGGTGGTAGACTGAGGGCTCTCATGTTTCACTTCTTGGCATGTGTGCTTCAACTGTCTTTCTCCCTGCTGTTGAGATGACTATTTCCTTCAAGGCTGTGTTTCTTTCTAAACAGATAACTTGAATGCATCTGTTCTGGAGACGCGTAGTGTTCCCTCTGGCCCTTCTGCTCCTCACATCAGTGAAATTCAGAGTCGCATTAAGGAGATTCTGAGCAGGTACAGCAATGGTATCTGGCTGTCAAAAATGCCACAGATTTACCAGCAAATGTACCAGGAGGAACTTAGCACGGCAGTGCTCCGTCAGCTTGAACATTGGCCTCGTGTGTGCACAGTGAGTATTGAATATCCTTTTTGTGGAAGACGTCAGTACCGTTCAGTACCACCCTGAATGTTTATTTGCCTTGTGTTATTTTAGGTAGTCCTACGTTTTCTTTCAGGATATGCAGCAATGACAAATTGAAACAATGGCTTTGAAACAACACCCAAAGACTCCTTTTGGCTAGGTTGTCATTGCTTTGGAGGAGAAGAGTCATGCTGGAGTGAAGGCTTGGTACTGCTGACTTACTTACCACCTTTGACTGACTCCAACAGTGACAGCTCAACCAGTTGCTGATGACCCTTCTCCTCTATGCCATGCTTTTTGCCCTTGATCTTACGCTTTTCCATGTTGGTGGGTTTTTTCCTCTTCAGTCCCTGAGCTACCAACAGTCCCTGTCTTAGCAGTCTTAGGCCTGTCTGTCACTTTATCTTTTTGCAGACTTTTCCACAGCTCTTTCTCACATCTGAAATCAAGGTTACACAGCTCTGCTGTATAAGTTAGGCTTGTGGTGCATTAGCAGACCAATGCAGAGTGTAATAATGTTGGGAAGGGGAGAGGTTACAGCTCACCCCTTCTGTTGCCTCCTGAGGACTGTTATCTTTTTGATCGTCGGAGGCATTGCTGTTCATGTTAGGGTTTTGTATAAGGATGAGGGTCCACTTACAGCTCTACCTTGTGAGCTGCCATTACAGCTGGGTTAAGTATCTTCAGTCACAGTGCTTATACCTTCAGTCCAGCCTGTCTCCTGCAGCCATGGTTCATTAGGATATAATGCTGCTTTTTCGTTAACGCTTTATTTACCTAACAGGTTATTCTTATTAATGAACACTTTTCACCTGCATGAACATTTATCAAATCAAGACACCAAAAGGATACTGAAGTAGTGAGGATCTCTGTCTGCCTAAAGTGACTTTTGCATGTATTTATTATATAAAAACTTTAAAAGTAGTGTTTGATTGATGTTAAATACTCTTCAGAGATAGCAGCATTTGTGTCTGGTGTTGTAATGCACACATAAAATGCATTTGTCCTATCTTACTGCGAACGTCAGTAACTTGTGTAAACAACAGAGGTTTGTTACAAAGTTGAGATGAACTGCTCTGTTATCCAGAGAGCAAGCTGTTCTGAGTTATTAAATTTGTGTAACGAACTTTAATCTTATATTTTTCTTAGCTAATGTTCCAAACAAAATGCCACCCTTCATCAGGGATCTTTTGTCAGTGTTCGTTGTCTGTTTGCTTGTTTTCTGTTGAGTCCATCTCTTCTGTCTAGCAAGCAAAGAAATTTATTTTTAGCATAAATAAGCAGTCATTGGATCTGTGAAAGCATACAGCGTGTGCAGTACAACAGCAATCAAAACCATCAGGTTCTCTTGGCACAGTCGATCTCATTGTAGAGAACTGTTAACAAGCCTGTAAAACTGCCTCTGACAGTTTACTGACTTATCTAAGCCGTAGTCATGACTCTGGCATGGAGAAACTTGAACTAGGACTCAGGGCTTCCTATATGAAGGCTACTATGTATCACCCATATGAGCTATATGGGGTGTATGTGTTATATATATACGCACGTGTATGTACACAAACACATACATGAAAATAAAGGTTATTCTCATCAGTATTTTTCTTAGTTGAATTAAGTGGCCTGCAGGTAAACAGCTCTGTAGGTCTTACGAAATGCCCTGGGGCAGACCTTACTCTTTAGTATTAGAAAGTATTAGTAAAGATGGTTCCCTCGCTAGTTCCTAAATTACTTGGGCCTGGTTTGGTACATAAACAGAGAGGGTCTTTTGGCCTTAAAAAAAAAAAAAAGAAAAACTGCCTGGTGTTTCTCTCAGCACCTTCTTAAAGAGACAGTACATATTCTAACAATGCATGCTGATGAAAAGTAGTTTAGTTACAAACGAGGAAACAATAAACCTTGTAACATTCTATCAGTGTCACCAAACTAATCACTTCAGGCCTCTGCCATGGACAACACGCATTTTGAATGATCCACATGGCTAAACTTCCTCTGGGAGGGAGGGATTTCCTTTTTTTCCCCTCTAGGAAGTGATCATTTCTGTGTTCAGGTTACAATCACTAGTAACAAATTTTCTAGCTAGAGCTGAAGTCCTCACAAAGCACCATAAATTACAGGTAGACAGTCTTGCTTTCAGCCTCCATCTTTCAGTTAAAAAGAACTACTGCAAAGGATTGAGGCTGCCCACATTCTCCACCAGTCAGTTACTGCTGCTAAGTTAATTTCTTGAATGTGTTTCTTTCTTGTAGCATCACACTTTGTACAGCTAAATGCAAAGTGTGAAGTAATTACTTAGTGGCTAACATTCACAGATAGTAGTGAAGCTTTAGTTAGCAATTGTGCTAGGAATAAATATGCTCACCACCCTTATACAACATCCAAAAAGTCTTTGCTTTGAGTCAAGCAGGCCTCAATCAGGAGGAGAAGGGTCTGCTTCAACAGCTCCTTGGGTCAGGTCCTCAAGCTTACCAGGTTGTCCTCTTCTATCTTCAGCAAGACTAGAAATCTGAAAAACAGATGACCCATCTGACTGCTGGTGACTCATCCACCTTCTTATTTTTTCTTTTAGATTCTTATACCTTCCTTTTTTGATGGATCTTCTTTTTTTATCCCACATCTTCGAGCTATTAATTGATTTCCATTTCAGCAGTCCAACCTCCTTTTAATCTTTCTCACAGCTTTTTCCCACAACTTCAATTTTGTTTAGAATTCTGAGTCGAAATAATGTAGCTGTGCTGGGTTTGAGTTCAGCGTTGGAACCTTGGGATGGAGGCAGCTGAACCACTGAGGGTACGTTATGGAAGCATTTAGACAAGGAAGGGGTTACAGGCTTGTAAACAAACAAGTTCATTGTTTTTGGAAGTTGCAAGTAACCAAAAATTAATAGTAAATGTATTTCTAGTACCGGTAGCATGTCATGATTCCTTTTGCAGTCTAGTTATAAACTGTCTTAGTGAATATATGCTTTTAGGGTTTTTTCTTACACTTGCTTATCTCTCCCAAAGTTCATGAACTCCTACATCTCTTATGAAAACTTCTACTTGAATTTCCAGAGTTCTTTCCCAAAAGCTTTTAGAGAAATTCACAGAATCACAGAATGATTGAGGTTGGAAGGGACCTCTGGAGATCATCTAGTCCAACCTCCCTGCTTAAGCAGGGTCTTCTAGAGCACATTGCCCAGGATTGCGTCCAGGTGGGTTTTGAATATCTCCAGCGAAGGAGACTCCACCACCTCTCTGCGCAACCTGTTCCAGTACTCTGTCACCCTCACAGGCAAGAAGTTTCTCCTCAGGTTCAGACGGACCTTCCTGTGTTTCAGTTTCTGCCCATTGCCTCGTGTCCTGTCACTGGGCACCACGGAGAAGAGTCTGGCCCCATTCTCTCGACACCCTCCCTTCAGATACTTGGACACATTGAGGAGATCGCCTCTCAGTCTTCCACTGGACTCTCTCCAGTAGTGCCGTGTCTCTCTTGCTCTGGGGAGCCCAGAATTGGACACAGGACTCCAGGGGAGGCCTCCCCAGGGCTGAGGAGAGGGGGAGAGGGCAAGGATCACCTCCCTCCACCTGCCGCCAACACTCTGCCTAATGCACCCCGGGATCCCATTGGCCTTCTTGGCCCCAAGGGCACATTGCTGGCTCATGGTCAACTTGTTGTCCATCGGGACTCCCAGGCCCTTCTCTGCAGAGCTGCTTTCCAGCAGGTCAACCCCCAGCCTATACTGGTGCGTGGGGTTATTCCTCCCTAGGTGCAGGACCCTGCGCTTGCCTTTGTTGAACTTCATGAGGTTCCTCTCTGCCCAGCTCTCTAGCCAGTCCAGGTCCCTCTGAATGGCAGCACAGCCTAGGGTAATAGGAAAGGTCGTTGTATGGATATATAACTGAAAAAAGTTTGGAAATAGCATGGGACCATAGCAAGGACTAAAAGTTTAGCCTTCAGAAAGGCAGGAAGTCATGGTGGGGCTCCACATTCATGCTGATTATAAGTGACCTGGGAAAGGGCTCAAATACAAGCTGAGTTTGATGATACAAGGTTATTCCGCACAGTAAAGAGCAGGGCTCCTGAAGAATTTCAGAACTCCCTAGTACCAGATGGCTGGCCCATAAAATTGCAGCTGAGGCTTAACTACAGCAATGGATGGGAAGGACTCTGTCATTAGATAAAAAAAATGATGGGCTCTGTGCAGACTGGCAAACTTGAGAAATGAGGTCTTAGGATTATCTTGGGGTTATAATACTATTATGAGTATGCTGGCACAGTAGGAAAAAAATTGCAAATGATAGGAAATGCTAGAAAAAGGCTAGAGAACAAACTGGCAAACACTGTTCCACTGGGGAAACCTGTTTTGTAAGCATACATGAAATACAGTTGTGCTCTTCTCGTTCCCACCCACCAAATATGGAAACCAAAACTCACTGAGAGGTATAGCAGAGTGAAAGGGTGACTCGGAAGGATAAGAAGGATATGGAACAGTTAAGTTACATGATTTAGGTGGGAAATGATAAAGATATGGCCTATAAAATAAGTGACCTTGAGAAGGTAAATAGGGGCAATGATCATTTTCATGGATTCAAAAGCAACAGAATATACTCTCTGGGACCTGGGATCAGTTATGAATTACTTAATTCCAAAGTAGTGGTCTCTAACTGATAGCCCCTGAGCTGTGAAGTGTCTGAAATAGGATAAGTGTAGTGATACCTCTTCCTCCCATCTCCTCCGCTCTTTCCCAGGCATCTGCTGTTGCTGCTGTCAAACAATGTCAGGAAGGGAAAATGTTTGTTTTGATCCAGTACAGCTGTTCTAGTATGCTGGACTGAGCCTGCCTATGCATGATTATTTCACATCTGATTCTTTCAAGAGCAAGCGTGATGCTGGTTCTTTCTGATAGTGGCTTTTTTGATGTTCAGACATGAAACTGAGAAGATAACATAATGTCAATCTCCTGAAATGCTTGTCAGGTGAAGCTGTCCTCTCATCTCTTTCCTGACTTGTCGTCTTAAATTCTTTCTTGCGGTTAGAAGAGAAGATAAAGCAGGTAGTAGCAGCAATCTTTTAATTGGCAGAAAGAGGGAATAATTTCTCTTGTCTCCACTTTTCTTGTAGGAATGTCTGTCTTAGTTTTTCTATCTGATATCTTTAGGAGCTGCTGGAAAAGTAACCTCAGTGTTATGAATTTGGAAATTCCATTTATGTTGGAAAAGACGCACTGTCTTTTCAGTATTTCAAAGACGTTCTTTTTCTCAGAGCATGCTACCAGCTACCTGTGTAACCATTAATGTGTTGTCATCGGATGCCAGTTTAAACTTGAGTAAACTATGCTTCTGCAGTCAGTTTTCTTCCTTCTTTTTTAAATATGGGTAAAGAATATGCAATATCTGAAGACTTAGTGGACTTAGGGACTTTATTTTACAGATGTTGGCTGATGTTGGTGCACGTGCTTCTCAGACTGGGGAGTGTTTGGTGGCTGCTTACTCTAAGCTGGAGGTTTTGCCCCAAAAGGGAAAACGTACTGTTCTTTGCTTTGTCTGTCAAATGTCTTGAGCGGTGCTGGGCAGGTCCTAAAGGCTATCTGTCGTCTTTGACAGATGCTTCATTTTGTGTATGTGTGTATGATTTTTGGTTGGTTGATTTTGTTTTTTTTACCAACTGATCCTGCTGTCTTCCTGAGCTCTGGACTCTGCTATCAAGGAATGTTCATGACTTTTATAAACTTTATATGATGAGAAAAATTCAGAGAACTAAATACTGTTAAAATAGTGACAGAAAAGGGAATAGAACTACTTCTAAATCTCTGCTCCTGGGCTGTATCTCCTCTCCCTGAATGAACCTGATATTATACCTTACTTGGTCTGGCAGCTGAATGTTTACTGAGCTGCTCAGAATTAATTGTACAAGTTAGCTCAGAGGAGAGGAGGGTTACCATAGTAACTAGCTGTATTCCTTGAACTGCTTTAGTTCTATCAGGTTTTTACTTTCCAGGAAGGAATTTTTATACCATGATTCAGCAGTGTGATGCAAAATCATCATTTTCAAAGAAATGGATTTGAGAAAATTAAAAAAAAAATCAGCTCTAATTATATATAATGCATAGTGTGTGTTTACAAGCTGAGGCTGTTGCTTTCAGAGGCAGCTATTTAGAAGAGCAGGGAAGAGCTGAGGAACTGAAGGTTAATTTTGAAGCAGTGTTTCCCTACTGTCTAGAAAAGCTGCACTAGAAAATGAGTGGAAGAAACAGAGGAACCTGGAGTTGTAGTGTCTGCTTCTGACAGAAAAGATGCTGCCAGCCAAAGCTTTGGATGCAAAGTACTGCTGGTAAAGGTCAGGAGTACCCTCCTAGCTGCTTTGAGCTCTGTCTTGCTAGGAACCAGAACTGCATGCACTGTTAAGGAAATTCAGTTGGAAACAAGAGCAATGCTTCAGTGTGAAGACAGGTCTCAGGTGCCTATCGGCAAAATGTGCCTATATGCCGTCTTTGGCATGTATACCCTAGTTGTTTACTTGTGGTGCTATACACTTGAACATGGTCTGAAAGAATTTATGAATCATGCTTCTGATGAATTAGCCTCTCTGAATCAATATTAAGGTTCTGATTGTTGGGTCTTAGAGCAGTCTTTGAGGACCTGCTTGATACCAAACATCATGGAGCCATATTTTCCCCTCTGCCAGAAAATGATGAGGCTCTGTGACAGTTATTAAGCACCAGGTTCCACTGTGCATTTCATTTCCCTGCTTTGCAGGAGGGTGGCAGAATATAGCTGATTAAGATAATCATGAGTGGAACCTTGGAAAAAAGTCACTTTTCTGGACTAGAAACTCTCAATTCAAGGAAGTATTTTCCTCTGTTCCTGTTGGAAAGTATGCTGATGCTCTAGGAAGGTTGCCACTGTACCTCCTCTTTGCTCCCTACTGTGCTCAGTAGTTAGATAAGACTGTCAAGCTCATCTTGATCAACCAGGCTTAACAAAGTGGATCCTTTCTTTTGATCATGTATACTAATGTAGTAGTTTAGTTGCACGTTCACAAGTATACTTGTAAAAAGCTTTTGTCCTAGCAGCACGTACAGGGGCATTTCTTCCCCCATCCCTCTATACGTATACATTAAAAGGAGTGGACTTACTCTTCCCTTCCATTTTGCTTAGATAACTCAATTCTTTGGTTTGCAGCAGCAGTGTTTATTTTGGGAGCGTTTTTTTTATTTGAAGCTATGTTATTGTTTTGGGATCCTGATTTGAATTTTTCACAGCTCCCTCTGTTACTCTGCTTATTCTGTCTGTTATTCAGGCCCAGGACAAACATGTCTGCCCTTATTTTTCTTCTGTGTAGTATGACTTCAACCCGTATGGTCTTAAACAGTGTTGCTCCAATAGCACATTCTGAGAGCTGTTGTCACTGCTCTCTAATGGAGAGATGACAGCAGGTATGCTGCATTTGCAAAGCAGATCTGCTAGCTGTACTTACGAGCAATACCATACTACCAAATCTATAGACGCCACCAGAAACTAAGTTGAGATTTGCTCAGAGAAAGGGTAGCTGATACGAAGTCTGTCATTCACAAGTGAAACTGCTTACGATTAAAAGCTTCTGTACTGTTAGGCATCCCTGAAGATCTCTTGGCCATAACAGTGACTGGAGGAGTCTGTTGCATCAATTAGCTTCAGTGCAAGGAGTGGTAGCCTACTTAACTGAAGTAGGCTGAAATAGCTTACTGAAATAGCAATGTTTTCCTGCCTCTCAATGGTTGACTGTCTCAGTATCCACAGTCTCTTCAGAAGAGAGATTTGATGCCTATAAAACCTCAGAGCTATTATTGGAGTTAAGAGGCTTAAAAGTGCCTAGGGATCTTCTCTCTTCAGTCTGCTGCCAGTCTCCAGGGTGTGTGCTTTAGAAGTCCTTACTGCAGCATCAATTTAGAAAGACCTAGCCAAGAGAGGAAAAAATGCTTAAAGGTGGACTCTTGCTTCTGGCTTTTTCAGGATAATCTGCCACACAACCCAGCACAGCCTATTCACACAGATTGTGGTCCTAATAACCTCAAGTATTTTACGGAGCTAAAAGAATAATAGTTTCCTTGGCATATTTTTTTAAACAAATCCCTTAATCTTGTGCACAGCCATTTGGGATATCCTTAACTGGTCTTCTATGTCCATTACCTGCTAAGGAGTGTGTCCTGATATCCTCTGGGCCGCTTGCTGTACTCTGGCCTCCTGACTATATTTCTCCAGAAGCGTGGACAGGGATGTTATTCGTTAAAAATATCAAGTACTCAAAGAGGCCCTTTCTTTGTGTGTGATTCAAGAGACACAGTAGGATATCTTCTACCAGATGTTACAAATGCTCCTTTTGGTGAAGCAAGAATGTCATTCTGTATTGCTTGTCATCAATGATCTTGTCATCAAAAAGGTCCAAGAATTATTGCCACAGTGACTTTTGCAGAAGCTCCTAAATAGTGACAAAGGATGTAGAAGAGGTGCCTTGTCTGCCTTGATTTCTACTGGTGAGATTTGCCCTTGGACCTTTTTGATACCTGCACCTAGGAGCATAATGTCTAGGAGTGAAGCATTATCCACAGTTGAGGAAGATCAAATTGGAATCAGCTGAAGCCCGTTGGGTGTGGGTGCTGAGGGAGTTAGCTGATGTCACTGAAAGGCCGTTCTCTAGCATGTTCCAAGATTGTGGCAACTAGAAAAGGTTCTTGAGGCCTGAAAAAAAAAATACAACCAACCAAACAAACAAAAAAAAATCTCTGGCATTGATTGCATACATTTTTCAAAAGGGCAAAGAGAAGGATCTGGGGGATTCCAGCCTAGTTGCTTGCTTCTAGCCCTGGGAAGGCTGCAGGAACAACTGTTTCTCCTGGAGCATGGGAAGGACAAGGGTATTGGGAAAGACTGGCAGGGATTTGCTAAGGGCAGCTCGTGTCTGATCAGTCAGGTTGCCCTCTGAAAGGATGGGCTCTGTGGATGAGAGGAGAGCAGTGCATGGTGTTCTCTTTGACTTCTTTGTAAAGGTCTTTGACACATTTTCTCATAGTCTTGTTTGCACCCAAGTGGCGGTGAGATATGGATTTGATCAATGAACTAAAAGGTGGGATGGAAAACTGGCCAAACTACTGGGCTCCAGGGGTTGTCATCAGCAGTATGAGGTCCAGTTGGCAGCTGGTTACTAGGGACATGCCTCAGCAGTTGGTGCTGGGGCCAGCCTGTTTAACAACTTTCTTAATAAACTGCATGAGGGGATGGAGCATACCTTGGGCAAGTCTGGGGATGATGCCATATTGAAAAGACTGATATACTGGGGTGGAGGGTTACTCTTCAGAGGGACCTCAACAGGCAGGGACTAAGAAGAAACTACTGAAGTTCAGCATAAGCAAATGCCAAGTCCTACCAGTGACTGGAAGGAGCCTGCTAGCAGTGCAGGCTGTGGCTGACTATCGGATAGAGAGCTGTTCTCATTAAAGGCCCTTGGGAGTCGTGATGGGCAGCAAACCGAACTGGAGTCATCTGGGGGGCCTTGCAGCCTCAATCTGGACTGTCTTAGCAAAGGTGTTTTGTCAGTGCCTCTGAGCCTGATGCACCTGGCATCCTATGTCCTGTTTGGAGCTCCCCAGGATAGGACTAGACATTAACTGAACACTGCAAGAAGGGGGGCTGGAGAACAGCACGTATTAGGACAGGTGGCAAGAAATGCCTTGGTTCACCCTGAGGAAGAGACGACAAAGGGGAGCTCTTCTGGATGTCATCCCCCGCCTCATGGAAGGGCGAATAAGTTGCAGAACAGGTCAGTCCCAGAAGATCAGTGGAGCCCTTTTTAACTCAGAAGGTTGTTCTACCTCTGGAATAGGAACCCAGCAAAGCAATGGTATCTACACTCTTGCAATCTTCCCAAATCAACTATACAAGACCTGCAGCAACCTGATCTAGTGGGCTCTGCTTTGAGCAGGTAGTTGGATTGTGTGGCCTCCAGAGGTCCCTCCAACTGAAGTTATTCGGTACTGTTTACTGAAGATCCTGTGGGTTCTGCAAATCATACTTGATGCTGAACCTGCCTTCCCTTCTTAGCAGTGATTGTGATTGTCCCTGCAGTTAGATTCTGTTGTGGAATAACCCCATTTGGAGGGGGAAAAACTTAAACTTGGTCTGTGCATTCATAAAATGCTCTGCTTGTTGAAGGGGCCCTGTAACTATCCAGGGAATTTAAGATGAGCAGAGGTCATGACTTCACTGGCTGCCATCTTCCTCTCCCCTAACCTTATCAAGCAGAAATAGGAGCCTGTATACTTTTAACAGGTCCCTTTTAAAGTAAGATCCTACTTTGACATTACTGTATTGGATCTTCAGGTCCTGGAATCAGTCTTGATTTGTTTTGGCATGAGTGTCTTTACAGTAGCTATTTCCTCATAATAAAGAATAGAAGTAGGAGACATAGACCTAAGATTTTTATGCATCTGTACTTATCTATACTCATATATCTATATTCTCCTTTGGCGTTCTTGGGTCAAGTAACAGGAACCTTTCAGAAAAAGGCACTTTGTTATTTTTATTTTTATTTTTTCCTTATAAAATCAGCAGCACTGGCCAGACTAGCATCTTCTGGAACCTGGTCTTTAATTTTCAATGGGAGTAGTAGTCTAGCTTCCAACCAGATGTCTTAGGCATTGTAGCCTGTAGCCAACCTATTCAATTTTTGAGGTACTGCTTTTGAGCCCCTGACTTTTTCCTCTCTCATGAGATACTGTTTCAGCTTAAAATACAGTGGTTCCTTGATGAAGAGACAGGATCCCCTAGCATACTAGGTTCTACAGCAGCCAAGGTTTGTCTTTTGCAGGAGTGGGGTTTATCTAATTTGCAGTCCTCTGAAACGGGACTCTTTTCAGAGGTGCACAATGAAATGATGAGAACCAGCTATCATAGACTGCAGTGAGGAGAATTCTGATTGTAGATGGTGTGTGTAAAAAGAAACAACAACAAAAAAAAAGCAAAAAACCCCAAACTTCACTGTGGGAGTGAGGCAACACAGGAACAGGTTGCCCTGAGAGGTGGTAGGACCTCTGTCCTTGGAGATTTTCAGAATTTCATCGAGCAAAACCGTGAGCAACTTGATTGGCCTTTGGGGTCACCCCTACTTTGAGCAAGAGATTGAAGTAAAGGCTAGAGAATTCCCTAACAACTTGAACTTTTCTGTGATTAGGAAATCGTGAACCATATGTAGGTTCTCCCTGTCATGAGTCATTGAAGCCTTCCTTTGTACTTCTAGGTTGTACATCAGGACACGCTTTGTGATCTTAAATGTCAAACTAAGTAGCTGAGAAGCTTAGGAATTTGATGAATTTTCCCTCAGGTATAGACATATCTGTAAGAAGACACTAAGCCTCTCTTCCCTTCTTCCACACCCTCAAGAGCAGTCTTATATGTCATCTTGGTTTAGAGAGCCAGCTTGGAAAAACACAATTTTTAAAGCCCGTGCGCTCATGATTATGGATTCCTGGGGCTCGGGGTTGTTGTATATGTTTGTCTGCCTTCTTATGTCTGGTGACTGTTGGGGTTTTTTTTTTATTGCAGAAAATATTGCCACACAGATCTTGACTGATAAACAAGGACTCAGACGTGCCACCATGAATACATGAGAACTGCAATGTGTTTAGCTTTTTTAAAAAAAAAAAAAAAAAACCCTATAATAACTATTTCTTTTAGTTATGAAGTACTTTCTTTTAGTTTCTTTTAGTTCTGTCGTTTAGACGAATAACAAACGTTACTTTCATAGCTGTGACTTCAGATTGTCTGAGATACTACTTATTAGGTATGGGGAAGAGGAGAAGCATTTGGACTTGCAAAGCACCTAGGTCTGGAGGGAAGTTGTGACTGTGTGGTTTAAAATGGTCTAATCAAACTTAAAATGATCCAGAATTTTCTTCTTTATTTTCAGAACTTTTGTGAATAAAAGTGTTCTCTGTATGTGACAGCAGATATTGTTTAAAGTAGTACCTGGCAGGTGACCTCTCATCTCTGAAATGTACCATTAAATCCCTTTTCCCTCAGTGAATTGAGATGGATTTTTTTGTTTAGGGTAGGCTCATGGAAGAGATGTTATGTTCAAGAAGTGTATCGTTATCTTCTGTTTCTGCTAGGAGAAAAAGGATACTTACTCTTTTGAAAGTAAGCCTTAATTGTAATACATAGCTTTCGTGTTTGCTCTGTACTGATTTAGTCATGTGTGTTCAGGATCCCCAGTAAAAGCCAACACTGCTGGCTTATGTTCAGCTTGCTGTCTACCAAGGTTCCATCAAAAGAAATGACTTTTCTGCAGTAACTGCCTCAAGCTTAGTTCCCTGTGGGTGTCCACCTCAAAGTTTGTGTAAAATGTGTGTTATAAAAACTATCAAAATGGTTTAGACTGGGACACAACTCATTCTTGACTCTTTTTGTTTTCCAAGGTGGAAAAAGTATGCACAGGCGATCATATGGATGGGCTCCTCTATCCTGCTAAAAGAGTACCACCATTAGTGAAGAGCGATGGAGAGCAAGAAAAAGCATCTCAAAATGTTACTTCTTCAAAAGTGGACCCTTTGTTAAAATCAAGCATGGAAACCACATCTGCTTCACTTAGTAGTGACTTCAAGCAGAAAGTTACCAACATCTTGCTGAAGTATTCCAGTGGTCTTTGGGCTAATGCACTTCCCAAGTTGTATCAAGACGCTTACCATCTGAAATTTCCAGAGGATGTTCTAAATAATCTAGAGTTGCTCTCAGATGTGTGCACAGTGGACCACATATCTGACAACCCCAAAAAGGCCATCCTCTATGCTAAACCCCAAAGACACATTGATGAGAATCTGAACGTTGCTGAGAAAGTCCAGATGCATGATGATGTGAAGACCACAGCTGAACAGTACGAAGAATCCAAAGAGCAGTGTGCAGAAAGCATGACTGTTCCTCCTCTAGTCATTCCAGCAGAAGGATCCCTATCTGTCTTGGTAGTAGAACTGAACAACACTAATGAGGTCATAATTAGGCAAGTTCTTACTTCAGAATCACTTTTTTAGCTCTACTTATAAATCTGCATACTCTTATTGTAGAGCTCTGCCATAAGACAACAGGTGAACAGGGAGCTGCAAGTCTGTATTATTTGCTGATGTTGTTAATGAAACTTAAGGATTCTTTTGTCTGTGTGTTTGAGTAGAAGTTTGAGACTGCTGAGCTGATCAGTTTTATCATTATCTTGTCTGAGAACCAAAGCAGACTCCAACTGTTGGAAGGCAGTGTTAAATAACCGTCATGTAACTCATGGTAGTTTTCGGATACTGCCTTGGTGCAGTATACATCAGTGGCTTTTTTTCCTCCTCTTCTGAAACTGACTTACTACCTAAGCGTGACTTGAATGTGTTCAGATTACACTGTGGTTTTCACTTTCAGCATAGATGAGTTTCCATCCAATAGCGAGCTGCTAGTGCTTCTTAGTGTTGGTCATTGTTAACCTGTCCAGGTTTAGGGAACTGTAAAAAGTGAATTGTCGTTGCTGTGTTATGTGTATGTTATGGTGCTCTGTCAGGAAACATCATAAGCTTAGTATACTTCACTGTTAGTATAAACTTAGAAATCCCACCAGTTCTTTAAAACCTATGACTTTCTGAAGAGTATTTTATTCTAAATTATTGCAAACTGACCTAAATCTTAAATAGCTTTATCTCACCCAAAAAGATGAATTGAGCTGCTATCTGGTAATATACTATATCATCAATCTTTTTTTTCCCTATCCATTTCTGCACTTTCAGCTTACATTAATTCAATTCATTCATTCTCAAAGGTCCTGATTAGATTCTAAGTAAGTATGTGTGCAGTTTACTTCAATCTTCTAACTATTAAACACAATCCTTATACCTTACTACTGGTTAGCAATATTCAACACTAACCTTAAGGTTGAAATTTAGATACTCTTTTTTTGTCTAGCCAACAGCAGTATATTGGAACACTTAACACAGAGCTTCAAGTTTCAGTCTATCGATTTAGTTCTCTGAGCTCGTGGGGTTGTAATTGCTATTAATTCGTAGAGAAAATCCATACTTGGGGATTAGTAAAGAAATTATCATCTGAGAATGTTGTCATCTTTGTTTCAGATCCTAGCACCATTTTATACTGTGCTCTTCCTCAGGCAAGGTGTTTTATGTCATATATTTTAGTGGCCACAGGTGTAACATGCTTATAAACTTCTTTTGTGTATGGTCTTACTGCAAAACATAATTTAAGGCAAGAGCCTTTAACCATCCTTAACATCTCTACTTTCTGAGTGGACAAGTCAATCATTTTAATGAAGGCAAGACTGCCAGAATTTGTGAGTGAGCTTAAGTTTAAAACAAAACAAAAGACAAAAAAAGTGGGGGAAGAGCTACATGGAAAAAAGAGCTGTGTTTTTGGGTATTGCTGTGAAAGCTGTATTTGAGTTTAGGCTGAGATAGGAAGGACAATGATGAAAGATGAATTAGTACCAGCAAAAATTGTCAATTTAAAGACAACTAATCTGTACATAGAGATCCTGAAACAGTTGGATATAATGCTTATTGCATTTTTTGTGTTGAGAAAAGCAGGAACAAACTATCCATCTCTACTTCCAGCTTGCTACGCAGGTGAGATAGTAGACGAAACGTTTTCCTTCTCACTGTATACCTTTTAACTCTGACGGCATTCATAACTTGCTGTGTATGTGGGGAAACATATGTTAGCTTTCCCATCTGTTGTTTTAAGGAGGTTTTCAGAATTATTTGAGGAGAATTGTTCTCGCTGAAGGTTCGTTTTCTTACCGCTGGCTCCAATACAACGTTAACCATCCAAAACGAACTGTATCTTTGGCAGTATTGTCCCATGTGGATGGGTTCAGAGCACGCTCTGTGTTTGGCTTGGTTCGTGTTCACCTGATCATTGAGTTTTGCCTTTAATATTAGGAATACAAGATCATTTCCACTAGTTCAGAATAATTCTCTCTCTTTAGTTCGATGGCAGTGACATGACCCAAGAAGAGTAAGAAGATCACTTTCCTCCAGCTACTAGCCAAGTTCCTCTTGAGACAGCCCAGGATACTGTTGGCTTTCTTTGCTGGCGAGGCACACTGCTGGCTTTTGTTCAGCTTGCTGTCTACCAAGACTCCTGAAGCCTTTTCTGCAGAGCTATTCCCCAGCTGCTCCATCCCCACCTCTGTTGTTGCCAGGGTTTCTTCCTTCTCAGGTGCAGGACATGACGCTTATCCTTGTTAGGTATCATGAGCAATGGGTGACAGGAACCTCCAGCCTGTGCAGATAGGCCTGCCCTCAGGTGTATCAGCTCCACTCCCACCCCCACACTCCAGTTTGGTGTCATGGGCAAACTTTGAGTGAGCCCTCCAATGCCACCTCTGGGTCACTGATAAGGAAGTTAAAACAGGACAGGTCCCACAATAAACCTGTATGGTATTCCACTTGTCACCAGCTTCCAGGTAGAGTATGTCCCATTAATCACTGTGCTCTGAAGTGATCAGGTAACTAGTTTTTTTACTTATCTAGTTGTCCACACATCAGGACTATAATATCTGAACTTGGATATAAAAATACTGTGGGAGATAGTCTCAGAAGAGTGGCAAAGTTGAGGTAAATGGTATCCCCTGCTCTCCCCTCTTATGGAAGTGTACTCATCTTAACACAGAAGGCAATCAGGTTGGTCAGGCACGATTTACCCTTGGCAGATCATAGTGATTTACTGGCTCTTTCCCATCACCACCTTCGTATGCACAGCAGTGTGTTCAAAGAGAACTCTTGATTTTTCCCAGGGACTACAGTGAGGCTGATCTGCCTGTAGTTCCCCAGAGTGATCTTCTGGGCTTTCCTAAAGATGGGAGAAACACTTGGTGTTCTCTTGTGATTGGAATCTTCCCCCAATGTTTGTGACCTTTCAAAGATAATAGCAGCCTTGCGAGGACATCAGCCAGCTCTCGTAGCACTCTTTTGTGCATCCTGTCTGATCCCATGGACTTGTATGGTTCAAATTTTGTCACTTAACCCCTGACTTGATCCTCAGCTGCTGCTGGTATGACTGAGTATCCATGTATCGACCTGTCTGCAAAGTGTTGAGTTGCTTTTGTGGCTTATGCAACAAATACCTCCTGTGAAACATTTGTGATTGTTTTCCTTCAAATATCCTTCAGAGTTTTCCGCCTATATAGTTTTGTTTTTCTTATACAAAGTCAGTTCATGTTGCTCAGATGATATGTGTAGTGTAGGTCATCTCAGGCTGAAAGGTAAAGAAGTTAGTTGGGCTGACCTGTGACAGGTGTGAAACAGAGCAGATGAGTTAGGATGTGTGACTTTTTTTTCCCCTTACTGGTGATCAGTATGCTTCAGATATAACTGATTTTGTGTTCCAAAATGGGCTTTCTTAGTAATAAATGGTGAACTGTCAGATGTGAAATGGAAGTGAAATTGCAAAGGATGTTTCCAGTACATTTCGTCTTTTCTAAGATGAAACAGTGTTTTTTCCCAGAACTAAAGACAGCAATTCTAAATGATTTCAGCATCCTTCCAAGTATTTTCTGTAATTTTTAGATTTTTTTTCCTAGCAGCAGCAAGATTAGTGTGGGTGACTTTTTGCTTGACAGTTTTTAACCAACCATGGAAAAGAAACCTCAGTTCTTAGATTTTACCACTGTCCTGAAAAGGTGATGTCATCTCACCCAACACATCTTCCCCAGTCTGGCCACAGACTACAGCAGGCAGAGATCATGACTTCAGTCACCATCGTAACGAAAAGATACAGTAAGCACTTAAAAAGAATTTTCAGCTCTCTAATTTCAAAGCACCATGTACTGGTGGCTGTGTCTTCTTCCCTAGTTTACAGGCAGGCAAGTGGAAGATCACATACCTTTCTGTAGGTGAAACAGGTCTGTGGCACAGAAGAGCTAGTATCTGACTCCTAGTCCCGCTTACAGAATGCGGCCTTCCTGTTACCTCCCGTATTGGCCCAGTGAGGGGGGAGAGTTCAGCTTGGTTAGTAAATAGTGTTTTTATCTTACTCAAGAATGAGGTGGATAGGGGGTCTCTGATAATAGTAACTGTACTGTGGCTCTGTATAATTGCTTTCAGTGTCTATTTGATAAGAGTATCTGTAGGAAACAATGTAGCATGCTGCATCCATGTGAATTGGAACTGCCTGCCATATGACATTCTAATGAGTTGAGACTGCTTTGTTAAAAGTTTCCTCTAAAGTGACAGTTCCCAAATTTTGTCTATGGTTCTCAGATAATACTAAGTAATAAATTTTGTGAACTTCTTGTCTTGTGTTGGTGTACGGTGTTGATTAGTGGCTTCTTCGCCCCACATACTGGGGTGAGTGCATAGAGAGATCTGTCTACGTCATGGGCAAAGTCACTCATCTTTGAGGTCAAACCGGTCTTAAAGGAAATGTTTTTTTTGGCCGTGGAAAGACAATGCTTATGTGGACATGTAGGAAGGAAACAATACGTGGGTTCACTTTTCTTGTGCATGTTTTAGCAGTCACTTTCACTTCCTCTATTTAAGGACTTATAGAAGCTACCAGTTGATGTTCATTTTGGCATCATTGGTAAAATAAAGGTTCCTCTTTGTGTCTTGTTTGAAGAACATCTCTTTACTTTCCTGATGCATGACTGTGTTGCTTGGCTGAAGCCTTTGTATTGGAGTACTAATTAAGACAAAATGGAAAGGTTTTGAGCTATTTCCAATTTGTAACTTTGGACAGTTCTTTAAGAATTCTGTTGTAGGCAGAATGAAAGTGAGATGATTGAAATGTTCATAGATATTTTGTGTGTACCTACAGTAGGGCCAAGGCAGAGATGATATGCTAGGTGCTACAATGGAATTCTCATAAGAAATAATTGTCATTTTTCTTTTTATCCTCCACTACTCTCAGGTTTCCCAGCTAGAGGTCTGGTACTTTTTTCCCACTTCTATGCCTTTGAATAGACGAAATTACAGTTTTTTTCACTATGGGAGTGTAGCTACTCTGTTCCTTTCAGAATGAAGCAACAAAATTGACATATGAATTAGTTCCAATTGAGAATAAGAATGATGCTGAATGTGTAGCAAATGACTTGCAAAGTCTGACCACCTGCATGTAGATTAACACACACTTTCGAAAAATTATTTTTCAGATTCTTTTAACAAAAAGAAACTTGGAAAGCAACCTCAATCACCTTTGATCAGCCAAAAAGCTTTTTAATGCAATTTTTACCTATTCCCAGAAAGTAGTGAGGCAAGAAGTTCTGAAAAATTCAAGATACTTCCACTTTCTGTTAAGTATCTTTAAGAAACAAATGTTAAGAAATAAACTTTTGAGTAGCACATACCCATCTACCTGTCCCCACTCCAAGTTCCTTATGACGTATGTGAGTGTTTGCATAGAAGCGGAAGGGCTGTTAGTCTTGAAAACATTATATAAATGAGTGAGGTGGTAATAGAAAACCCTCATTTTCATAAAGATGGTCTAGGAAGTGAACAGATGCAACTTAATCATTTTAACAAAGTTAGCACAGTATGTCATAGTACACTAACTGCACTAATTCTGAATATATATCCAATCTTCATAATAAACTTATCTTTTTATAGCATGATATAGCAGTGTGGTAGAAGTAACAGTATTTATCCTTTTACAAACAATTTTAATCTAGTTAAAACAATAGTTGCTAACACAACTTTGGAAATAAGTTTTTCTTATGTCTCTTCTAATTTAACTTGTTCCTGAAATGTTTAGAATGTCCTATTTGGATCTTTCACTAAGTTTACATGCCCTAAATTGAGGATTTATGTGACAAATTGCTTTGGTATGAGCAAGGTCAGCAGTCTGATATCAGAATCATTTTGAAGGCCAAGAAGAGAGTAACGGCAGAAGGTTTTGCAGCTGATCTCTAAAGCTATTTTAAATGCCTTGTGCTTTTTTCAACCTTAGTGAAAACCTGATTGATTAAGCTGGTGTTCCTAATGGCAGAGAAGCTTCAGAGATGACATGCTTGTTCTGTTTTGTACCTGGTCCCAGATGCTACTCTGCTCTTCTGGTCAAGTTCCTCTCCATTATTGTAATAAGTAACAGCTTTTACTAGAAAGCTAATTGAGCATGTTAGACTTTGTGTTACTGGACCATATTTAGCTCTGGGCAGGACTAGTTTTTGTATGAACTACTACTTTTCTGTAGTGCTCTTAATCAAAAAAAAGGTTTCAACACCAATGTGCTTAGAAACCATGTGTTTATAATTTATTCACATTTTGAATATTCATATAAGTGTTCATATGAGTGTTCTTATGTTTTTATTAAGCGTTTTGTAATCACATCCTGACTCTGATGTTTTATTTTTTCTGAAATACTGTAGGTACGTGGGTAAAGATTATTCTTCTGCCCAGGAACGAATGGAAGATGAGATGAAAGAATACTATAGTCAGAATCCCACAGTGTCCCTAGTTCAGTCTGTAAGTGTTGGGCAACTTGTTGCTGTACATGTTGAGGAAGATGCCTGGTTGCGTGCTCAGATAACTTCTGTGGAAGACAACAGAATAAAGGCAAGCAGCTGTTTATTCTGGCACTTGATAAACTTGAAACAGTTCTGTTTTTTAGATAAGCAGTCAGTTCTTAAACCTGCTGCAGTAGCAGTCTCTCCTTCCCTGTCTGGAAATATTTCTGTTTTCAGTTGCATGAGAAACTAAGAATTCTTTTGGAGCTGCATGATTGTCTAAATTAAATGGTCTTTCATTTTTTTGGGTTCTCCCTCCAGCCCCATAAATACTTTGTTTTAGGGGGGTTGTTTTTGTTTATATGGAGCTGGGCACTTCAGCACTTCTGTACTGGTAAATGTACCTTTGATAATCTTATGAAGAATAGGTGTAATAGTGCTGTGTGGAATGCGTCATGGGAAGGGAAAGTGAAGAGGGAAATTCATATGCAAACAGGCTAAAGACCTATGACCTAATTCTAGCATGAAGTCTTGCACCAAAGTATCTATCACATTCATTAAACAGCAAGACAGTGGAAAGGATATAGTAGTGTTTAAACTTCTTTGTTCACCTAAATAGACTGACTGGGTATTTTAGGAGTTATCAGCATGCTTGTTAGCTAAACACTTTTAATTGAGATTTAACTCCTCTGTTAAACCTTTCCTGAGCCAAACAGACTCTCTTGTTCATCTGCTACAAAACTAGAACATATAATTGAATTCTAAAAACAACTTCAACTTCTCAGTTATTCCTTATTTAATCAAACTTTTTATTTTGCATTCCCTAGCTGGGTGACTTTTCACCAAGATTTGCTTTACCTACTTCTAACGTTGATGCATTTTATAAATGTTTAAATAGCACATATGTTAGAATTAATTATTCTGAAAGTTAGCGTGATACTCTTCAGCTGAAATTTGAAGGGTAAGGGAAAGGGTCAAAACTCAATTTTGTAAAACGTTGTTGGTTTCGGAGAAACGGAAAGGGTAGTGATAGCAAATATGCCTCTGACTTCTCTGAAGCCTGAATAGCGGCAGAAAGAAGGCCACTGCTGCACTGCAGCATTTGCAGTCATCCTCAGACCTCCCTTTGGCAAGTTTGGTATGCAGACACTTTACGTGATAAAGTTTAGAAAACAGCTATAAAAAGCCCTGTCAAAGTCTTGTTTCTCTTGCCTTAGCCCTGATTACCTGTTCCCAATCAGCAGTTTCCCTAGTGATTTCCTTTAATGCTTGCGGTATTTGTAGCGAAGTTGTTAGAAGCGTACATCAAAATGATTGTCTTAATGCTACAAAAACAAAAGGCAAGTTGTAGAATGGCACTGAAATGGAATTTGAGTTTTCAACACTTTCAAAACTTTAAAACTCAAAATTGCCTATTTATTACTGTGATTTGTGTGTGTGCGTGTGTGTGTGTTTTTTTAATGCAGCTTCAGGTAATGTGTGCTGAGTCTTTCCAGCACTCTAAGAACTGACATTCTGTGGAATGGTTGGAGAGGATAGTTTTAGGGATCTTGAAAAAGGCTTTCCTTAAACTCTAAAAATTCAAGCAGTGAAAGAAACTGAGGCCAAAGGCAATATATAGTATTAAATTACTGAGAAGTGGCTTACCTATTCAGTGGATGCACAGCAAATGTGATAACTGGCTATATTTTGTGTAGACTCAGGGACGTATACTTAAAATGATATTAATGAATTTGTTTTTATTTTCTTTTCCATTATCAGGTGTGCTATGTTGATTATGGCTTCAGTGAGGTTATTGAAAAGAACAACGTGTACAAGCTAGGCAAACAGTTTTATTCACTTCCATTTCAGGCTGCAAAATGTAAATTGGCAGGTAAGAGAAAGCCACTATTGACTATACAGCTTGCTGTTATGTGACTGGCAGATTGAAGCATCTCAACTTGAGTGTTGGGATCCTTATATATAATAACTCTAGGTTAAATTCTGTCCAAGACAGTTTAGTCTAAGCAGATGCAAGTAGGCACGGAAGGAAGGAAAAGGAGAGCAAAATAAGCAAGGAAGAAGGTGGCATTTTTTATTTAAAAAAACAAAACAAAACTTTACATGGGAGCACCCCAGTATCTATCTAATGGAACTTAAATTGTTTCTGCACTTAGCTTATATAGAATGAGCTTGGATATTTTTTCCATTTAATATATTTATGCCTAAATTAAATTTAAAGGAAATAGTTGGTGGTGTATGAAACGATGTACTGGCACATTCCGTATTCCAGAAATAAGGCATATCTGTTGGCCAGTTGTGGCAACGCTCCTGAATGTGATCCTTCCCCTCTCAGTATTTGCAGACTTCCTAGACTGTGGGACATCTTCCCAGAACTGGCTGTTTCTAACTTTTACAAATTTTATTTCAAATGTACGGAACTGCCAGGAAGGAGCTGCGCTTTTTTTTTTTTTTTTTTTAAAAAAAACCTTGGCTGCACCTTTCACTCATTTGCCTTGATTCTTTCTGCAGAAGGTTGGGTTTTCTTCTTTTTGAGATGGATTTCTGCGTTAGAGGGAGAAATTGGGCAGAATACAAGTAGGGATGCAATATGACTTTCTAGCTACATGCTGATTCTTGAAAAGACTACTGTTACAAACATAAACCTGGTTATTATATTTTCCTTCAAATAAAGTGAGAAGTAAAAAGTATGGCTTGTCTTATAGGACTGGAATTCTTCAGTGATGATCCTGTCTTAGTAAAGACTGTGGAATCGCAAACTTGCAGTAAGATATTTGCTGTGGAAATATTGGAAAAGAGTGATATTCCTCTTCTTGTTCTTTATGACACGTCTGGAGAAGATGATATCAACATCAATGCTACCTGTCTGAAGGCGTTGTATGACAAGTCCCTTGAATTGCACCTACAGGTATTTCTTAATTCATTAGAAATTTCTGACCGCCCTGGTTTTGGTTGCATAAAAACAGTATGTAGAAATTTACTAAATTTTTGTGTATGTGCTTTTCCTTTTCTTGTCAAAATCTTACCACTGCAGGTAGACGCGTTATATACAAATGTCAGAGTAACCAGTGTTTCTTCTGATGGAAGCTTATATTGCCAGGTACCGTCTAAAGGCTTGTCCAGGCTCTCTGAAATCTTGCAGAAGCTGGAAGACTACTTCCGTTACAAGGTCTGTGATGAGGAGGGAAGTGGTGAAGTAATGTGGTATTTCTTCAGTTTATCAGTCCTTTTTCTCACACAAGTTCGTTTCTGAGGTAGCTACAGACCATAATGAAAATGGCTCCCAATTCTTTTCTTAGTCTTTGAGAGACAGCCTTAAGAGTGAAGTTTCTTTTGATTCTCTTGTTCAAAATGTTGTCTCTAACGCTGTCATCTCTAACGCTGTCAGTAACTACTTATAATCTTCCCTGAATAGTTTGAATAGTTAACAGAATGGTTCTTAATGGGCAACTTCAAGGGGAAGCTTCAGAGGAAGCACTGCTTCATCCAATATAAAATCTGTGTAGATACTGCCATATCCTGTTCTCTGGAGATCTGACTTATACGATGGAGTTAAGGTGCATGAACAGCCTGGCCCATAGCACAGTGTGTGCAAAATGTCAAAGAGCAGTGTAACCAAGGTCTGTTCTTTTTAATCGGGCTTCTTTGTGGGTTGTATGGTCTTGATCTGATGTGCTGCCTACCTGGTTCCTGTACCCTGTAGTTTTTGAATGTACTGACCAATTTCAACCAGCCTGAAATATAGGCAGTGTTCTCAGGAGTTAAGTTGCCCTAAAGTAGGCTGTGGGCCCAGATGTCTGTATACAGGCATATACAGCAAACCTTATTACACAGAAGAGAATTTAGGCAAAAGAAAAACATTCTAAGAGAACCTAAGTTGTACAACATCCAACTGAAGCATTGGAGAATCTAAACATGAAATGTAGATCCTTAAATTCTGGCACTGTTTGCTCCACCGCTTGCAAAATGCACGTTTCACGCTTCAAAATGCTTCAGCACTTCAGCATTTTTCAAAATGTTTTTAGGTGTACAAATTGAGCTTTAGACCTGTTGTGAGACGCAAACTCTGGAAATTATCTTGAACACATTCAGTTATCAAGATTCAGTTTCAAGCAGGCTGAATGCTGAAGAAAAGATTAAAGCTTTGAATGGTTGAACTATATCAAGATAGCCAGCCAGCTATTTAAAAGGTCCATATTTTCTGGGCTTAAAGTATGTGAGGTGATAGTTGCTATTAAAGACAGAACTTGACTTTCAGACTCTTTAAATGTCGGTTTGTGTTTGGGCGTGAAAGAAACAATACTAACTTCACAGGGTTTTTTTGCCTGTAAACTTAAACTAAGGTGTTCATGGATTCTCTTGTGCCTTGTTATGTATTTAGAGTCGTCATGACGAAAGTCATCCCCGTGAGGCTTTCATTTGAGGCAGTAGTAAATTTGGGTCACTAAATATCTGAGTGAATGATGCGTTCTTGAGTAAAAGATGGGAGCTTCACCAGTTTTTTGTCACAACTCTGCACAGCTCCTGCTTTTCAGAATATCAATAGTAATAGTTAGTGAACTCCCAAAAGGGTGGGGAGGGTAGTGTCTTTGACTTGGAGGTTTTTCGGTCCTGGTAATTTACATCCTTTCAGTTCTCCTGTAGGACGTGTTGCTAGGAATTACAGCTTTACTGATTGGGGAAGCTTAAATAATGTGATACCAGCTGCTTCTGAGGCTGGAAAGAAGCTTTGTCTTTGAAACTGAGCTGTTGCTTCTCAGAACTGTGTGTTCTGTTGATGGCTTTTGTAATGATTTGTTGTGGGCCAGATAGTAATGGCTCTCTGCATTATAACTGCTGTTTTTATATTTGCAGGCATCCGAGTTTAATATATCACTACCTTTCTGTGGCAAAATCTGCTTGTTTCCTTATAAAGGAAAATGGGCACGTGTAGAGGTAAGAAGTACTCAAAAAGTAGCGACAGTTTCCCTGCATAGAAATGGCTCTTCCTTTTTGTTTAACCAAACCTGGATCCTTGTTTTCCCTGAAGCTGGTTATAGTGCAGACATTTCTGTTGCATGGGCAAACTTATCTCAGGTTTGTCCTTAAATGTGGAGTGATTCTGTAAAACAGGTATTTGTACGAATTTGCACAACGCTAGTTCACCCATATGCTTCCCTTTTTTTCCTTACCTTATTTTTTAGCCTTAAAATGACACTATTCCTTTCTCATTTCAGATAACAATTGTTCACAGTAGTAGGGCACTTGATGTGCAGTTCATGGATACTGGAACAGTTGCATCTGTAAAAGTGTCAGAGCTTAGAGAGATCCCATCACAATTCTTGAGAGAAGTAATTGCAATACCTCCTCAGGTATAAAAACATGTTAAAGCTAATCTATACTAGATCTCTTGGCAGTGTTTGTAGTGCTGCTGCTACTTCTGGGTTTATATAATTATTTTTTGTTCAATAGCATTCAACATTGGAGTGTATTTCATTGTGTAGCTCTGCCTGAATTACTTCATAGTTTAGCCTTGTGTATTGAGAAGATGTTGCAGTAGTGGGGTGCGAGTAATGATATTGGTTATGCATGTTCCTCTGTCTCTATTTGTAATACATTATTGAATCTATCTGCATTAATAAAGTTTATGTAAATAGGAAGTTGAGTAGTACAATGGCTATTAGGGTTCCACGTTATTAAATTGTACCTTCTATACTTAATTATGTTCTTAGGCTATAAAATGTTGCCTAGCAGATCTGCCTCTCAGCACTGGCATGTGGACTCCAGACGCTGTACTGTGGCTGAGAGATACTGTGTTGAATTGCCCTGATTTTAGCATGAAGGTAAATAATCAAAATGACTCTTGTCACTTGAAATCTACTAACCTGAGGAAAAAGCTCTGACCGTTCATCGATACTTTTTCTTATAAATGGCACACAAATATGTCATTTATTTATATGTATATATAATATACATATTGCCATATATAAACCAGCTAACTGTGTGTTATACGTATGCATATACAAATATATGATATATAAATATATACTCTTATATAAAGCATATAACACTACCTACATATGTATATATAAAAAGTTTGTAACCAGCAGTAGGAATGAAGTGTGAAGTCCTTGTCTTATGACATTTGACATAAAACATACCTGCTTGAGCTTGCAGAAGCTGCTTTTTCTTCTCAAGAGTTTGGTAACTCATTTCCTTTCACATTTTCCTGTGCCAGTCCAAACAGAAGCTAGAATCATTTCACCAACAAATAAGGAAAAAGTCCAGTTGTTCATTTTTCGCCAGGTAAAAGGATATAAATATTGGGAAACTCCTAAGTTCTTTTCTGACCTCTTAAGTGAAGATAACTTTCTCTTTCTGATCTTGGAAAGCAGCTTTATTTTTGTTTACATGTTTTTCTAGTCTAGTATGACTTAGCGTATATTACTATATACTTAGCTTCTGGTCTCTCGGAACTAAAATTATTTCCACTTGCAATGTGTTGCATCTAGTTCAGTTAACTGGAAACACTTTTCTGAACAAAATCTTTTTTCCTAGATAGATGCTAAACAAAGCTAGAAGTAGTAATATCTTATGCAAACAAAAATTATGTACTTTGTCAAACTAAAATTTCAGTGCCTTTTTTTATCAATAATGCTATCATGTCTAGCATAAATGAGAAAAAAGAAAGGAGAAAGTATTTTTATGCAGTGCTTGAAAATTATGCATAATAGAAAAAATTCCAGGTTTATTTTTCTCTATCATTAATATAATAGGCTTCATCTCTCATAATGACAGGAAGAGAATTCTGAAGGATTAGGGGTTAATCTTTGATACCATTATTTAATTGTTCAGAACTATATGGACACTAGCTAATGTTGTCACGAAAATTATAATCATGCACATGATCCAAAAGCAATGCTGTGGCAGAACCTATTGGGTGGAACAGAACTCAATTCAAGTTTTGTACTTGCTCCTCACTAGTGGAATAGCTGTAACTGCTCTTTTCAGCTGCTGTGCTGCTTACTGTCCGACAACTCTGTTAAAACACCTGGGACAACTTCAAACACTCTTGCACATAGTGTGTGATGAATTGTTACGGTGTTTCAGTGAAAGGCCTTAGTCTTCTGTGCAAAACCAGATCTGCATTTAAGATTCATTAACTGGAAGCTAAATGGCATTTTCTTTTTAAAGGTGTCTAAACTGGATGGCTCAAAGGGAACTGCGCACGTTTACTTGTTTGCTCCAGAGAATTTCCCGGATGTGGATCGTAGCGTCAATCGTCAGATCATAAATGCAGACTTGTGGAAACATCAGAAGGATGTTTTCTTGAGTGTTACAGCTGGTGGAACGAGCTCCGCAGAAGTGACAAGTGAAACTGTTTCAGCTTTGGAATTAACCGGACTAGGTCCTGCGAAGAGTTTCACTGATTCGGTCAAGCCTGCTTTAGAACGCAGTGGTGCAGTGCCTACTATTGATGTGCCTCCACCTCTACCATTGTCAAAGCTTGGCGAGCCCATGGATGTCTACATCTCGGTTGCTTGCCATCCTGGTCACTTTGTTGTCCAGCCTTGGCAAGAGCTACATAATCTGGAAGTCCTTATGGAAGAAATGATGCTATATTACAGTATGGCGGAAGAGAGGCCTGTGAACATTGAGAAAAACAAGGTGTATGCAGCTAAAGTTGAAAACAAGTAAGTACATATTTGTTAAAACCAAATTCTTTGAAGGCAAGCTTTTACCTGCAGTGATACTTAAATCTTAGTAAATTATCATCCCCAGCTCTCTTGGAGTTAGCGACGGAATTACGCATTTCTCATTAAAGCTCAGCCCTATGACAGTTTCTTTGGGAAACGCTTTATGTCTGCACTGTTGACAAGGTGGCAGATGTCTGATATCTGAGAGTCACATGACTGGGATGCTGTCATGGATGGATGGCTATGTGCTTTTTAGGAAAGACAGGCCTGGAAGGCGAGGTGGTGGAGTTGTTCTTTGTGTGAGGGAGCAACTAGAATGTATGGAGCTCTGCCTCGGGGTGGATGAAGAGCAAGTTGAGAGCCTATGGGTAAGGATTAAAGGGCAGGGTAACATGGGTGACACTGTTGTGGGGGTCTACTACAGGCCACCTGACCAGGAGGAAGTCATCGATGAGGCCTTCTACAGACAGCTGGAAGAAGCCTCACGATCACAGGCCCTGGTTCTCATGGTAGACTTCAACCACCCTGACATCTGCTGGGAAGACAGCACAGCTAGGCACAAACAGTCGAGGAGGTTCCTGCAGAGCACTGATGATAACTTCTTGACTCAGGTGGTGGAGACGCCAACGAGGAGAGGTGCAATGCTAGACCTTGTACTAACGAACAAAGAAGGTCTAGTTGGAGATGTGAAGGTTGGGGGCAGCCTTGGCTGCAGTGACCATGAGATGGTGGAGTTCAGGATCCTCCGAGGAGGGAGTAGGGCAATGAGTAGGATTGCAACGCTGGACTTCAGGAGAGCTGACTTTGGCCTCTTCAGGGACCTACTTAGGGGAATCTCCTGGGGTAGGGCCCTAGAAGGAAGAGGGGTCCAAGGAAGCTGGTTCATATTCAAGCGTCACTTCCTCCAGGCTCAGGATCAGTGCATCCCTCTGAGGAAGAAGTCCAGCAAAGCGGGCAGGAGACCTGCATGGATGAGCAAGGAGCTCCTGGCCAAACTCCAGCAGAAGAAGGAAGTGTACAGAATGTGGAAAAGGGGACAGGCCACTGGGGAGGAATACAGGGACGTTGTCAGAGTGTGCAGGCATGCGACAAGGAAGGCTAAGGCCCAATTTGAATTAAATCTGGCAAGGGATGTCAAGGACAACAAGAAGGCCTTCTTCAAATACATCAAGAGCGAAAGGAAGCCTAGGGAAAACGTGGGCCCGCTGCTGAATGGGGCGGGTGCCCTGGTGACAAAGGATACAGAGAAGGCAGAGTTGTTGAATGCCTTCTTTGCTTCCGTCTTCACTGCTAAGGCCAGTCCTCAGGAATTCCAGACCCTGGGGACAAGAGAGGAAGGCTGGAGAAAGGAAGACTCTCCCTTGGTGGAGGAGGATCAGGTTAGAGATCTTTTGTCCAAACTTGACATCCATAAATCCATGGGCCCCGATGGGATGCACCCACGAGTGCTGAGGGAGCTGGCGGATGTTATCGCTAGGCCACTCTCCATCATCTTGGAAAGGTCCTGGAGATCAGGAGAGGTGCCTGAGGACTGGAAGAAAGCCAATGTCACGCCAGTCTTCCAAAAGGGCAAGAAGGAGGAGCCAGGACACTACAGGCCTGTCAGCCTCACCTCCATCCCTGGAAAGGTGATGGAACAGCTCCTCCTGGAGGTCCTCACTAAGCATCTGGAGGGCAAGAAGGGGATCAGGAGTAGTCAGCATGGATTCACCAAAGGGAAATCATGCCTGACCAATCTGATAGCCTTCTATGACGGAATGACTGGCTGGGTAGATGAGGGGAGAGCAGTGGATGTTGTCTACCTGGACTTCAGCAAGGCTTTTGACACTGTCTCCCATCACATCCTCCTAGGTAAGCTCAGGAAGTGTGGGTTGGATGAGTGGACAGTGAGGTGGATTGAGAACTGGCTGGATGGCCGAGCTCAGAGGGTTGTGGTGAATGGCGCAGAGTCAAGTTGGAGGCCTGTGGCTAGTGGTGTCCCCCAGGGGTCAGTCCTGGGCCCAGTCTTGTTCAATATATTCATCAATGACCTGGAGGAAGGGACAGAGTGCACCCTCAGCAAGTTTGCTGATGATACGAAACTGGGGGGAGTGGCTGACACACCAGAAGGCTGTCCTGCCATTCAGAGGGACCTGGACAGGCTGGAGAGGTGGGCGGAGAGGAACCTCCTGCGGTTCAACAAAGGCAAGTGTAAGGTCCTGCACCTGGGGAGAAACAACCCCAGGCAGCAGGACAGGCTGGGGGTTGACCTGTTGGAAAGTAGCTCTGCCGAGAAGGACCTGGGAGTGCTGGTGGACAACAAGTTAAACATGAGCCAGCAGTGTGCCCTTGTGGCCAAGAAGGCCAATGGGATCCCGGGATGCATTAGGCAGAGTGTTGCCAGCAGGTGGAGGGAGGTGATGCTGCCCCTCTCCTCAGCCCTGGGGAGGCCTCCCCTGGAGTACTGTGTCCAGTTCTGGGCTCCCCAGGACAAGAGAGACATGGCAGTACTGGAGAGAGTGCAGCGGAGGGCTACCAAGATGATTAGAGGGCTGGAGCACCTCTCCTATGAAGAAAGACTGCAAGAGCTGGACCTGTTGAGCCTGGAGAAGAGAAGATTGAGAGGGGATCTCATCAACGTGTACAAGTATCTGAAGGGGGAGTGTCAAGAGGATGAGGCCAGCCTCTTCTCCGTGGTGCCCAGCAACAGGACAAGAGGCAACAGGCAGAAACTGAACCACAGGAAGTTCCATCTGAACATGAGGAAAAACTTCTTCGCTGTGAGGGTGACAGAGCAGTGGCACAGGTTGCCCAGAGAGGTGGTGGAGTCTCCTTCGCTGGAGATATTCAAAACCCGTCTGGATGTGATCCTGGGCAATATGCTCTAGAGGTCCCTGCTTGAACAGGGAGGTTGGACTAGGTGATCTCCAGAGGTCCCTTCCAACCTAAACGATTCTGTGATTCTGTGAGAGATTAAGGGAGTAAATGGGGTTCATGCTTCCAGATCACAGTTGGAAGAGTTGATGTCTGTTCAGTTTATGCCAGATCTGGGAAGCCTGAGATAGGCCTGTAAGGAAGTTTGTGTATGTGTGTGCATAGGTAGCTTATTCTGGTACCTTGGCTGTGTGTGAATACTAATGCAACTCCTGTACTCTTATTCTCCCCCTTTTTAGGTGGTACAGGGTGATGATAAAAGGAATTCTTACAAACGGGTTGTTGTCTGTTTATGAGCTGGACTATGGTAAACATGAGCTTGTCAGCATGAAGAAAGTACAGCCACTCATGGATGCGTTTAGAAAACTACCTTTTCAAGCTATAATAGCTCAGCTTGCAGGTAGGTAATAAGGATTTACAATTTTGTTGGCTAAAGTCATAAAGCAGTAGGGCTACCAAATGAATAGAAATGTTAAGGTGACAAAGCTAAAGGCTGGTGGCAGGTACTAAAGGCTAAAGTAAGTATGTATCCGCTCAGAGAAACCTACATAATGCATGCATACTTATGCCAACAAAGTAGCTCTACTTTTCTTCTTTATGTAGGTGGTGATGGTTCTGTTTTGTTAGTCCTGTTTTAATGCAATGGTTAGAATATTTTTAATTACCATATATAAAACCCAAGATTGCTTAACCTTTCCAGCAGCTGATTTTCAGTATCACTAATATTAATCATTTAAATTGGCTATTTAATTTGCAAAGAAGGGGGAAAATCAAAATTGAATGGCTTTCAGATCCTTAGAAAGAGTACCTGGTATAAAGTGTAAAAGTTATGATATATCTGTTTATAAGACCTGGCATTCTGGTTATCCTAGCCTACGTAAACACCTTAGGGACTAGATGTTAACTTCTGGAGAAGTTTTTTCTTAAATATCTTGCCAGTATTGTAACTTATTATTTTCTAGTTCTTATTTGGAATCCAAAGTTGCCAGAAGGGGCAATCCGGGTGGGGGGGGGGGGTGGAGGGAGAGGGGAGGGGGAGGCAGGGCAGGGAGGCTTTGGCCAAATTTAAGCAAAACATTTGGACTGAGAAAATTATGCATAGGGAATGTGCATACATCTGATAGGTTTTTTTTTTTTTTAAAGTACAAGTTGGTCTCTGCTTGCTATCTTTTTTCCTTTTCTAAATTTCTGTCACTTCCGCATTGCTTTCGAAAGTATCTGTTCTTATTTGGCTGCTACTTTTCACCCCTTTTTTTGGTAAATACCAATCTAGACTTCACTTAGAAAATGTGCTTAAACGTGCTTTAAAAAATTGACAGGCCACAAAGTTGGCGCTCTGATAGCGGGATCTGCTTTCCTGAATAGCCTCTGTGTGACCTTGAGGTTTGCTTTAAATTAGTCAAGTTGGCTGTGTTCCCACTAGGTTCGGGCCCTAGGAGGGCAGTGCTGAAATGAAGCTGATTTCTAGTTGTGGCTGTCTACTAGGGTAGTACAGGATACAGCTGAGCAAGCCAGCAAGTCATCCAGTTTTCCCACTTCAGAGAATTCAGAGCTAGTTAAGTTGACCTCCAAGCTGAATCATATTGCCAAGCAGTCCAGTAAAGCCCAGACAACCAGTAGCTATTTGCTACTATTTGTTCTTGCACTCTTGCTCTCTTTTTCATGTCTGTTTGCTCTCACGCCCTAGTATATTTTCTTATAGAATCTCTTTTGCTTCCCCACTGTAGCCTTTCCTAGTATTGATTACCTTTTTTCAACTGCTGACTTCTCATTCCTTCTGTAACCTGCAGGAGCTGGGTGTCTGTATTGTCTTGTCCTATCAGTAGCAAGCGGCTGCTAATAGTGAAAGTCAAGTGCCATCACTTTGCTACTTTGCTGCTTTTATCTGTAACTTGCTGCTTGGATTTTCATCTACAATGTTTGAGCTCCTTGTGTCTAGCTACTGCACGCCAGCTGTGGTCTGGGAAGACCAAGTCTGCAGCAGTCACGTCTTGGTGGGTGACAGCCACATTCAAAATCCTGTTTGTATGCTCATGTCACATCCCTGAGCAGACCTGCTTTGTGGGATGCTAATGTCAAAGAGTAACAGGAGTTGGGAAGCATTTCTCTTTAGTTCTGCGCTCTGCAGATGTACCTTGGGACTCACAGATTTGGCAGATACTTTAGTAGCTGGTGTTGCTTTGAGATGAAGAAAACTTGATCTAAAACAAACCTCTTAATATAAATAATTTTAGCAACATTAGCCAGAATAAGAAAGCTTCGATTTCTTTTGAAAAGATCTTTGCAGATATCTGATTTGTCTGGGTAACATGGCTTGATAGTACATGGTAGCTAGTACAATTTGAAATATACAGTGAGTCAAACCATTTGCCTTTCACTTTTGCGAACTTGTCCTTATCTTAAAACTTCAAGAAAAAATAAATGGCCTGTTCTCTGTAGTTAACCTTATTTGCATGGGAGATAAGTGAGCCAGCGTCTTTTCTAGAGCTAAGCCGCTTTCAGTTGCGCTTCCTTGAAATATCTGTTTTGTCAAGTATTTAAACTTGCCCCAATTCTTTATAAACTAGATGATCCAGATGAGTCTAGTTTAAAAATGACCTTCTGTTTTGCATTATATTTGTCATAGGAGTGAAAAGCCAGCAGTGGTCGGAAGAGGCATCAGTAGTGTTTCGGAATCGTGTAGAGAAGAAACCCTTGGTCGCGCTGATACAGGCAGTTAATGAAAGCACTAATTCTTGGGATCGAAAAATAGTGACTTATTTAGTGGACACATCTCTTCCAGATACTGATATATGGATTCATGACTTTGTTTCTCAAGATCTTGTGGAGTTTTCAAAGGTTAATTAATCACAACTTCTGAAATGTAGCAACTCAGATTCCTTAGCAATAAAAAGTAACAAGCTTTTGAAGAGAATTTTAACTGTTCTTACATGGCCTTGAAGATATGAAGGTGATAAATTTGAAAAATCTGCTTCTGTTCTTTGAAACATTTTATTTAACAAGTTTGGGTTCTATTGACTTCAAGTTGACTTTCTGAAAACTTGCACTTTGTTTACCACTGTAATACTAGAATATTTGAGTGAAAATATTAAAGAAGTTATTTATCAGTAACACATTGACCTTTTTCTTGTCATCTTTTCCTTATATGGGGGGAGCTCCTTAAGTACAAACTCATAGCCACTATTGGATACTCCTCCCTTGTTTTTAACTTTTACTGGTATTACTTGTGAAACAAGGAAGCAATTGTCAATATTTCTAAATTTAGTGCCTTTGAGACATGCATTATTAGTGGGAGGGTTTTCCCATCCTTAACTTGCTAAATGTTGAATGGGTAAACATGCCTAGTTTGGGGGCAGGGAGGTCTGTGACTGCATTGGTGTGGTTTAACTTTCCCAGCAATATACCAACTTCATGTTTACTAGTCTACTTAATTTTCCTTAGGAATATCACTGTTAATTCTTTCTTCTCCCATTCTCCCTACTCCATTGTTGCTCAAGGCATTTCTTTCCTTATTTTTTGGTAGCACATTCAATCTATGCATCTGAGAAGCTCAATACTGCTGCTCACAGGGAATAGCAGCAAGCGATATCTTATAAGCACGTGGATCAATGCTTCCTAGACTCCTAAACACTTTTTTTTTTGGCCCGGTTTACATTTTAAGGGCCTTAAAAATATTCAGAGAAGCTGTAGACGTTATAACTAATAGCCTACTGGTTAGATGTGACTGCTTTTCATAGTCCCTTAGGATTGTTAAACGCAGTTTTAAAACTTTACACAGCACAGGCCAGCAGAAGGAATTTTTCTGCTGAGCATAGTTTTATAATCTTTCTAGCAATACACAAGCTGAGCTAACACTCGATCACATCCTGTCGCCTTGGGTAATGGAGGGGGTTGTTGCCTTTCCAGTGAAGTTAACGAGCAGATAAAATTTTTCCATTGCATTACTGACCACCTCAGATTGGGCGACGAAACTGATGTAGACCAGACACTCATTTGGAAGGATACTTCACTCACATAGTGGATTTCACAGAATGGCCGAGGTTGGAAGGCACCTCTGAAGATCACCTAGACCAACCCCTCTGCCCAAACAGGGTCATCTAGAGCACATTGCACAGGACAGCGTGCAGGTGGGTTTTGAATATCTCCAGCAAAGGAGACTCCACCACCTCTCTGGGCAACCTGTGCCAGTACTCTGTCACCCTCACAGGCAAGAAGTTTCTCCTCAGGTTCAGACGGACCTTCCTGTGGTTCAGTTTCTGCCCGTTGCCTCTTGTCCTGTCACTGGGCACCACGGAGAAGAGTCTGGCCCCATCCTCTCGACACCCTCCCTTCAGATACTTGGACACACGGAGGAGATCGCCTCTCAGTCTTCTCTTCTCCAGGCTGAACAGGCCCAGCTCTCGCAGCCTTTCTTCATTTCCAGCTGTTTCCCTATTTTATAGAAAACCTAGAGTTAATTGTTTGTGCACAAATATCTCTCTAGGTCTCTTCTGGTGGCCTTAGGTTTATTCATGTGATACTTCTGCGTTTGGGAGTCAGTTTCAGAAAAGCTGATTAGACAAATGACTCAAATAATTGCCAGGGAGAGGGGGAAAAAAGTTAGTGTCACACTCCTGTATGCATCACATCACTTTTATAGGAAACAAAAATTGTAGACTCTGAATTACTGGCTTGTTCTACGTAAATGGAGGGATGGGCTTTCTGATAGGTTCCCTACCTAGTCAAACGGTGAAAGTTAGCCCTCAGTCTTAGCCCTGTCCTTCAGCCTCTTGATGTTCAGAAGTGCTTTAAAGGACAAGTGACTCAGTGATCAGGTTGGACTGCAGCAATATCACATAGCATTAACACTTCTCTGATTTTTCTGGATCAGAAGTGCCTAAAAGGAAGATGGAAGGCTCTCTGCATAGTGGCAGCAGAGTGGTTTAGGGCTATGGGACTTTATGGCTTGTCTAGCAGCAGAAAACCGATGTTAATCACCCTGCTGCAGCAATTTTGGAGAGAGGTAGTTCAAGATACGTTGCTGATGACAGTGTAGAAAAAACTTATCAATAACCGGTGAAGAACCTTTTATTTTTGAAGGTAAGCAGGGACTGCTCAGTCTGTTAGTCTAGTGTAGTGAATATTGTGGACCGTTTTGAATGTGCATGCATGTAAGTAAGGAACCCTGTCCCTGTTCACCTGCTGTTTTTATTGTTCCAAAGTCCTTCTGTTCTGCTGTTTTGTTATCAATAGCCAAAAATAATGTTGTAATAATGTAACAAAGCTCAATACCAAGCCCTTTAGGATAGGAAGATGATTTTATTTTGGAACAGAACTGAAGCGAAATTGACTTATTATTCACATTCACCTATCCACACCCTCTCAAGTAACAGGGTCTGTTGTGCCCAAGATGTCTGTCCAGTGTGTAGGACCCAAAAGCTTGTGTCCAAGTGATCAGTCCAGGATTCCCTTGGATGCCGAGGATGAGACACTGTTGAATTCTCTTCATTACTCATGGGTTCTTCTTAGGCAGGCAGTCATATGCTGGTTCTAAATCTGCCTTTTGTACTCTTTAGGAATTGACAGTGGTCATGATTTATCTCCTTCCTGTTCCACCTCTAGGCGTTTGGGTGTCTCATGGCTCCTACAGTGTTCTCTGGCTTCCCATCATCATCTCTTACTGGCCTGAGTCTTTTCTTTAATCTGGATGTAGATTGTTCTCTCCTTTAGGCTTTATTTCCTGAACTGGATGTCCTGAGAAGCTGTACATGGGTGCCATCAACACCTGTCCTTCTTGGAGCCCTTCTCCTGCCTCTTGTTCTTACAGGTGCCTCCATACCCAGACACTCATACACAGTCTCCAGCCCAGCCCTACCAGTCTTAGTATTCCTATTGGATTTCTTCACAATAAATTTTTTAAAAAGCGGGAAAATATCTTTGTTTTCCCTAGCTGTTTGTGTTGGGTGTTTCAAAATGCTTCAAGTGAGGTGTTCAGGAATTCAAGAGGAAAAGAAGGAAGACGACCATTGGAGGAGAAAATTGGCTAGGAGAAATTGGCTGCTGTTGCAATTCATCTGAAATTAGGTAATACAGCCATTGTTGGTTTTGGCACTTTCTGATCAAAGTGAGATGTGTTATTTCAAATGCTATATGTGTGCTTGGAAAATATATCTTCCCACAAAATCTGCACCAAGACTCTTGATCTTCATGTGAGGCAACCTTGACTGGAGGTGAGGTACACTGGAATTCCTTGTAAATTATGTTTCAGGAGTCAAATATGGGGGAAGGTGATATCTGAGAATCATTGAGAGCACAGGCCTGGCAGATTTGATAAGTAATCTCAGATACAATGATATTCTGAAACATGATATTCTGGAACAGAAAGCTGTTCCGATTAGAGAAATTAAAGGGAAACTGGGCAGAAATGGAGCTATAACTTGGAAATGTGCAGTGGATTTGTAACACTAGGATGGAAGAAAATATATGCATAAATTCTGAGTAAACAAGCTGTTTAAACCTGTAACACCTTCACCCTTGATAATTTTCTTACAGCTGTGGAGAAGGCCTGAGCTAAACAGCAAGAAGTCCTCTTAGAGCTATGGTGAGTGCCTCTCTGCCTGGACCGTACAAAGGCAGAGCCTGTATAACTAGTGCATGCAGTGATAAACAACCAAATTGCTAGTTTAATGCAAATTGCTAGTTAATATGTTTCTATCCATGTTAAAAGCGCACTGAAATGAGACTTGTTAAGTGCACTTGCTGCAGCAGAAGATACGACAGCTGAGTTTTGGCTGTGAACCGTATTTAACACTTTTGAGTTTGTTAAAGTCCTGATCTCAGCAAGTGCCTAGCAAAAGGCGCATCTCCTGTTCCTCAGGAGGCATTAGACATGCATTCTCTGTGTAACTTGTTAATTTACACAGAATGTTGCCTGCTGAGAAAATTCAAGAGCCCACTACTCCTTCCTGCCCTCAGGACCAGTTCTGTAGTCTTACATGTTCATTATGCCAGCTCTGGCACTGGTGTCCTGGCTGAAGGTGAAACATATTTTAATGGCTGAGCTAAAATGGTTTGAAGCTACCAATTTAAATAGCCATCCTTTTCTTCAGTAACTGTCACAGTTCCCTTAAGGAGATTCTTGCAATAAATGACTGTATGAATCGGAAGCATAGGATGGAACTGTACTGCAAGGAAGTCAGACACTGTTGAGCCCAGCATCCCAGACACACACACTGACGACTGAATCATCTGCCTCTTTGGGTTGTCATTGCAGTGTCTCTGTTAAGAATTTGATGGAACTGTTTTGTGTTGTGTTGCATGTAACCTGGCATGTACAGTCATGTATGTCTTCATCTAGCTTCTGGTTGCAGCTTTAGCAAGGTCACTGTAAGGCTTACAGGAGCTTTCAGCTGGATTTCATTATCCTTTTTGTCTTGATTAGTTTCAATTTCTCCTTCCCCAGCTACAACTGCATTGAAAGAAGATGAAGAATACAGGCGAAGAAGTTAATGTGTGAACTGCTGTAGGGTAGACCTAATGCAGAACAGTTTCGTTCTCTTCAGGGCTGCTTTGGAGCCTGCAGATCTGAATGGACTAAAGAGAGGATTAAGATGTAGGTCGTTAGGATGAAACAAGCACTTTCCTGAGCTCCTCAAGAGAGTGAGAGTTTTATTACGTGTTTAAGAGCATGTGCCCACCATCATCTGCAATCCTGCAAATTTTAATTGCTTGCTAATTGATAATTGAAATGGCATAGGGAGGTTTACTGGAACTGTTGTGAAGTTTAGTTGGTTGTTTGAAAAATACCCCTGCTGTGTTTGCACACTTTGAGGCTTGCTGACCTGCTGTTGGCCTCTACTTGCTTTGCACCTGAGAGCTGATGAAGCAGAGTTTGGGACTCGACATCTGTAGTAACAGGAAAGAGGTTAGTTGTTTAGACTCTGAAGATGCTTTTTGAGCTTGTTGTCTGTTTCTGCTATGTTTTACCTCATTCTCTTCTTGGTGAGCTGACTGCTCCAGCGTCTAAAAAGCACAGATCAGAAACAGGCCTGAAACATTCAGCTTAATGCATCTGCGCAGCTCAATGTTGGATTCTTCGTATAGGATGCTTTGTATGGTGCCATGGGATAAACAACAGGTGATCAAACAGAATACAGTCTAACTGATTAGCAAACCAAGACAGCACCGCTCTCTGTATGTCTGAGAGATTCCTTTCATGCTAATCATCATGTATGTTTTAAACAGTGCATTATTTTATGCTTATGTTAAGCATACACCCAAAACACAGTAATTAAGAGCACATTGTCTTCAGTTCATACACTGTATCTACAGGGTACATTTAGGTGTCTCCCTGTCTTCGTACCGACTGTACAATACCACCACTATCTTGCGTAGATTTTTACTAGTCTATAGCCTGCGGGTACTCTGCTCTTATCTGGTTATTTATCTGTTGTGTTCTTAGGCTGTCCATGATTTCACCTGTAGAGCTATGATTTTACAGCTTTTGTTAATGTTTTTCCTTTATCCCACTTATCAGCTATAAGGTTCTCTGATCAATTTGCTAATTGAGCTGGTTGTGCTATTTGAGTATGCTGTATTCTTGCTTTGAAAAACATACAGACGGTTTTGTCTGTGAACCGTATTTAACACTTTTGAGTTTGCTGAAGTCCTGATCCCAGGAAGCGCCTAGCAAAAGATGCATCTCCTGTTCCTCAGGAGGCATTGGATATGCATTCTCTGTGTAACTTGTTAATTTACACAGAATGTTGCCTGCTTTTTAACTTCTATTTTTTAGCAGTCTCTCTTTGGGGTTTGTTGTGAATCAACCTCTCTGGGCAACCTGTGCCAGTGCTCTGTCACCCTCACAGGCAAGAAGTTTCTCCTCAGGTTCAGACGGACCTTCCTGTGGTTCAGTTTCTGGCCATAGCCTCTTGTCCTGTCGCGGGGCACCACGGAGAAGAGTCTGGCCCCATCCTCTCGACACCCTCCCTTCAGATACTTGAACACACGGAGGAGATCGCTTCTCAGTCTTCTCTTCTCCAGGCTGAACAGGCCCAGCTCTCGCAGCCTTTCTTCAGAGGAGAGAAGCTCCAGTCCCCTCCTCATCTCTGTAGCCCTCCACTGGACTCTCTCCAGTAGTGCCATGTCACTTGTGAATGGTGCTATGAGATGTATTACTTGCAGCATTTGTTGGTGTGGTGTGTCTTGGTAGCTGGCTACAAAAAAAAAAAAAAAAGCATCACTGATATTTGTTTTGGAAACAAATGTGCTGAGGAGCTGGATTAATTTCTAGCTTAATGACTTGTGCTTTCCAAGGGAACTGTAGCACCCACCTTGGACAAGTCCTGCTTCCCATGAAGCCACATCTGACAGTAGCCAGATGGGGAATAAAAATAGGTGGCTTGTGTAAACCAAAATATGCAAAGCCAATAGGGGCTTCTAAGGAAGCTTGGTGGTGCATGTGGATCCCTTCAGAGCTGCTCACAGCTTGCACACACTTGAGAAAGACAACTGGTAAGCAGGCAACTTCAATATGGGCACTTAACATTTGTCTTCCACTGAAGACGTACTGGTGTTTGCTTGGGCCCATCAGTGGGTGAAATGGGTGGTCACCCTCAACACCCTTTGCATTCCTGCTAGCAGCTGAGATGATGCCAGTATCTTGGGCCACAATCCTGTTCACATCTATGAGGCACGCAGTGGATCCAGTGTTTGGTAGAGTCCCCGCGTATATCCTTTGGCCCAGGTGTGGCCAGTATTTCTAGGGCTATGTGCACGTCTTTCTCCAAATGCTGTTTGACACAGAACCTCAGCACCAGCCTGGTAAGGAATATGACAAGCAGTGAAAAAAGGCCAAGTACCATCTCATTGAGACTGAGGGCCCTTGCAGGTAAACAGTATTGCTAGACCCTGGAAGTATGAATCTGGAGAAGCCTTCAGAGGGACCACCCTGGTGCACCTGGGGCCCTCTCCACTTTCTGCTTGTGGCTGCTGGCAGAAATTGGCCAACAGAGGTAAGGAGGAGCTTGGGGTGATACTTTACAGAGGAACCATCTGAGATTAGTCCTGCAGTTGGGGTGTTAGGAAAAAACTGTAGAATAAATCCATGGTGCTGTACGCTTACTCAAAGGTGAGATGGGAAAGAAGATTAGACAGCGTTGTTATATAAACTGTTTGACACCACAAGGTTGGAAGGTAGCTAAGTGGACAGAAGGCAGACTTGGAGCTGCTCTAGAAGGTGGCTGTCACTGGATGTCTGTACCTGGCAAGTCATTAGGGAGTAAAACCACACATTGAACTGGTAGGTTCACAGATAAGCATTATATCTGTGGGAAAGCAGCTTTTATAAAGTGAAATTCACAGAATTCTTCCATGATCCTCTCCTGGTAAATTGTTGCCATGTGCTTTTAGTGGAACAGACCCAAGCAGCACTGGTGGCAGGACCCCCGAGAGGTTGTCTGCCCCAACCGCCGCTCACAGTGAGGCTGTCACTGGTGCTAGGTGAGGGTGGCTGTGGATATGTCTGAGCCTTGAAATCCGCTAACGATGGAGCCGCCCCCATCTTCCCGGTGTCCTGTCCCAGGGCTGCACCACCCTCCCGGGAAAGGGGATTTTCCTGTTGTCCGGCCCCATGTGCGCACATGAACCAGTGCCGACGCAGTTAGTGATGCTTTGCAAAAGGTGATTTGCCGAAGCGCCTAGTTAAGCAATCCCAGTGAAGTTGTCCTGGAATGAAAGGAAGGTTTCTGTGCGTATAAGCAGTTAAAAGCGGAGAAGAGCCTTGGGAAAGCGACGTTTGGCTTTCCTGCTCGGGGCTTTTTCGACCTGCGGAGCCCCCGTCGTGTCCCCGTCCCCCCCGCCGCCCGGGAGCAGAGAGCCGGTGCGTTTTTGGATGCCCCGTGCCAGCGTAAGCCGTCTGGAGCGGGTCCAGGAGAGGAGGGGAGGGACAACCCCGGGGGGCGAGGGGGGCGCCGCCGCTGGCCGCCTGCTCTCGGAGCCGAGAGGGGCGGGCGGCGGGGCCGGGGCCGGACCGCACCGCACCGCCGCCCCCCGCCCCCGGCAGCGGCGGAGCCGGCACGGCACGGCACGGCACGGTAAGCGGGCGGCGGTCCCGGGTCGGCCCGGTCCATATCTGGGCAAAATATTCAGCCGGTACCCCGGGAGGTACCCGGTTCGCCATAAATAGCGGCCGTCTGCGCGCTGCGTGCGCCCCGGCGGCGGCTGCGCCCCGCGGGTGGGAGCCGGAGCCGCCGCGCGCCGGTGCCCACGCGCGTCCGCGGCTCCGCAGCAGCGCCGCCGCGGCGTGTTAACGCGAAAATCGCAGCGGGAGGGGCCGTGGCCTGCGCCGAGTGGGTGGCAGAGGGTGCGCGCTGGTAGGTTTTGGGGATGTTTTTTTGGTTTTTTTTTTGGTTTTGTTTTGTTTTTTCCGGCGTTGCGTTTGCAATCTGGGGAGGACACGGTTCGGGGGGGGGGGGATGGGGGAGTGGGTTGAGAGCAAGCTGTGCTGCTGTTGTGCGGGGAAAGCGAAAATCGGAGAGGAAGACGATTCCCCGAGTCCTCGTGGGGTGTCTTCAGCGGCCGTTCTTTGTCCAGCTGAAATCAGTCCCTGCCTAACTTGAAAGACACTTCCCATCTCACAGATAACTTTTCCTCACTTGACGGGCCACCGCTTCTCTCCTCACTCGTGTTGCACCCTGCCGTACTCAGCTGCCCGTGTCCTTTTCTGAAATGGCCCTGGATAGTTTGTGGGGCGCGACTCATTGCTCACCGGCCCCCTTCTGGACTGATTATCCTACCCCTGGGCAGACTTCCTCTGTGTAGCTGTTTTACATTCTTCCTTGGGTATGGGGCCTTGAGCCAGGAAGGTGCTCACTTATGTGACTGAGGTTATTTTTAAGACTGAATAAAACTCCCTTCCTCTCGAGTGACCTGCCAGCTCACGCTGCAATAAAGTATAAATTTCTCATTGATGAGACGACAGTTGCGTGGAGATGTGGTACCTTCCTTCAGACTGCTAATGGTGCAAATAACGGACCGATTTTTTGAGCGTGCAAGGCCTTCTTCAGGTTATTGTAGTGAGTCCTTCATCTTTTGGTTTCTTGGAAGCGGGAGCTGGGCCACAGCATTAAAGCCAAGCACTGTCGTGCTGGCACCACAGTTGTCAGAGCTGAACGCATTTTACAGTGGTATAGAACAATGTTCACTGATTTCTCTTGAAAGCCTCTGTACATATTACCCTGACTTGCATATATTTGGTTATTCTAACATGCATCCTATATTGCAGGCTCATAACTGGTCACTACAAGGTCTCTTTATCTCTCCTGTCAGAGCTCTCCCTTCTTTCTTCCAGCAGCAGTGCTCACTTTTCCAAATTGACTTGTCTTGTTCTTTTCTCTGCATGTTTCTCGATTGTGTCGCTCTGTCAGTTTTCCTCCTGGTAATATGTTTTTACATAATGTTGGTAATGTGTTGCTGTCTCTCATCCTCCCTGGTACATTTGGGAAAGTCAAACCAGCGTGGAGGCAACCTGACCTGTCTCATTGCTTGTTTTCTTCGCACAGGTTTTACTTTCATTCACCCTAAGGTCAGTTTGATTTATCTTTTTGTGAGGTAGTGAATGATTCTTTTGTAAGAAACGTCTGTCCTCTGTTGCTGCTCCAGAGTGATGTTCTACTGAATGTGATATTTGCAGATGCTTGCTTTGCTGCTTCACTATTTTTCAGGCGCATGGAGTTGTTGCAAAAGTCCAACACAGCTCAAGGGGAGGAAGCTAGGATCTGCTTTCTGCTTAGTTCCTTTCCATATGACAGCTGTTTGCAAGCTATGAGCTAGGAAGCCTCTTCTGTATTCAAGGCAGAGACTTGCAGTCAAAATGCGTTTAACTTGTAAAATAAAGATTCTTGGAAAAAACAGGATATGACAATGATATTCCATGGTTCTATGTTGTTAAATTGCCATGTGCCTTCAGCCGCACCTAAGAAACTCACCCCCCACCTCCCTGGTGCCCTGTCCCAGGGCTGCACCTCTCTCCTGGGAAAGGAGTTTTTCCTGGTCGTTCATGAAGAATCGGATAAGCATATAAGAGAGGCTATCCTGGGTTGGACCAAAGTATGTCTAGCCCAGAATAATCTGTGTCAGCAGCCAGTAGCAGATGTCCTGGGAAGAATATTGAAATAAATCTACAGAGAGGCTTCCTCAGGGCTCTCCTGCTTCCAGTTTAGGAACACTCAGAGCCAGAGACGATGTTGTTGTTTCTTTAGGCCTTGACAGATTGTGTGAGGATCCCACTTATGTTAAATGTTTCATTCAGATTTGGTGCACAGCTTACGCCAAATGGAACAGTACTCATTTTGCTCCTCTGTTCATTAAACATCGACCTGTTAGACACAGCTTCATGGAGCTTCATTTCTACTTCCTCCTGTTTCAGCCATACCAGCAGTGGTGTGCTAGTATGAGATCAGGGACATGTAAATGTAGATATGTTACTAAACAGCTCATTGTGCCTTGCCCTGGACGGTTTGACAAGGGCCTCTGTTTTATAGAGCATCGTTATAGCCTATCAAAGGGTCTGAGGGTCTGATCAGTGCAAGACAGGTGTCATTCTTGCTCCTGTGTTCGTGTGGCATCCATCAGGCTCAGCTGTTCCCTGCAACTAGAGTATGCCAGAGAAACAGGAGTGCATCAGAGGACTAACAAAAGTTTATGCAAGGGACTCGGGATTTCTTTTCTAAGGAAGAGAACATGCAGGCTGTGAAGTTTCCAAGTGGAACGCTGCAAGTTACAGAGCAGAAACTGAATGTATGGTGTTGATAATGACTCAAAGTGTGCCCATGTGCTTTCCATATGGCTTAGCAATTAGGCAATTAAGAAGTACATGCCAGGTGCATGAGACAACATCACCCCAAATAGGAGAATGCATAGCTGTGTTTACAAGCATGTGCCTTAAAAGTATTCAAAAGGGGAGACATAGCTGGGATGGTTTGTATTTTGACTTTGGCAGAGTTTGACCCCACTATGTGTTGCCTGTGTCATGTTAGCTATTTGCTAGATGGCCCTGAAAAGAAAATCTGCTTCATAAGAGCCAGTGGCGAGTAGTATGGCTTGCAAGGCTGCAGACATGTTGCAGAGAGAGGGACTAGAAAGCACAGGCAGATTCTGAGTACCCGAGTAGGGTCTGGGTGAGCTGTACTTCCTGGCACACTAACAGTGGCCAAAGAGAGAGGAAGATCCGGGACAGTGCTACCAGCATAAGACTCCTCTCCGCCCCCGTGGGTGAAGAGAAAGTTCACTTCAGTCAGGGAGAGGGGACTTTCTGTAGTATATGTGTGACCTTGGGTAACAGGCCATTTATGCGGAGCTCTTTAGTGCAAGGATGAGGAGGTTGGCGCCGCAGTAAGGATTCCCATGGGAACGAAGCAGCGTCATCAGTAAGTGCTGTCCATGACGTACTCAACTGCTTTGCTGTAGCATTTTAAGTAAGTGGAAATAACTTCAGATAGTGCTATGTTTTGGATGGCTGGCAAGTCACTTGGAGAGGTTCTGTGTGAGTATTGTGTCACTTGCAAAGTCATGGTGCGCTTTGATAGATCCAAAATGCCACGTTCCAGATGTTTCTTTTCTAAGATTTTACTAAGGTGAACACAAATTGCAGTGTCTTATGTTAACAGCATCTGGCTGTAAAAGCTTTAACAAACCAGGGGCAATGCAGATCTTCTTTGGAGAAGCGCGCAGCTTCCTGAGGAGACAGCAAATTCCATGATAATTTGTTTAGACTTGAGTTTCAGCAGCGAGGCTGAGAGGGGCTCAGTCCTTCTGGCTAGTGGTTTGCCTTGGTGCAGTAAGGGTGTGTGCTAAGCTCTGCATACGACATAAGGGGGAACCTCGCTGTCTAGACCATCCCAGGCCCTTGTCTTTTCTCTGCCCCCTCTTTCCTTCCAGGGCATGAGTGTGCCAGCACTGCTGGTGAAAAAGCTAAGAGACATGTGCCTGATGGGCACTGCTCCTTGGGCAGGGGCTGGGGACATCAGCTACACTGTGTGCTCTATTTTATTATGGATTGTTGAAGATGGTATTTCTCTACTGTGCAAGCTGCACCAGGGCTTCTCGGCACAGCGCTGCAAAGCAAGACTCTATGATGGTCTCGTGAAGGCTGGGCTGCACTCGCTCTCATTCTGCAGAAGCAAGGGGCTTAGACCAGGTGCCCCTGAACCTCATCTGGGCTCTTGATAGTTTGAACAGTTTATTTCAAGAGAAGGCAGCTAAATCCCCTCATCTGGAACCAGAATCAGAACTCCAACTTCAGTCACAATGGTGAGGGCTTTGCTTCAGTGGGGTAAATGAAGTGAGTGCAGAAAACAAACAGCTTTTGCATGTAATGTAGAGGATCCGCCTGCAACCCAGTGCCCATCCTGTGTAACCTCCAAATGCAGGCCGTCGGGCAGAGTCTGTGCATTATTCTGAGACCCAACCATAGAAAGTTTAGGTGGGAATGTCCAGTGTCCTCTTCTGAGCAGGGCTAGCTGCAAAGCTAGATCACATTGCCCAAGGCCTTGTCCAGTTGAGCGCTGAATGTCCAAGGATGGAGATCTCATCACCTCTCTGGTCCTTATCTCATGGCTGCATCATTCTTGTGCCAAGGAATTTTTTCCCTGATGTCCAACTAGAATTTCTCTTGCTGCAACTTGTGCCTATTTCCCCTTATCCTTTCCCTGTGCACTTCTGAGAAAAGTGTAGTTCTGTCTTCTCTATAAACCCTTTCCCATTAGACCGTGGATGAGACTGCAGTTAGATCCCACTGCCACCTTCTCCTGTGCTGGCTTAAGAAGCCTGATTCTCTCAGCTTCTCTTCACATGTTGTGTGCCCCAGGCCCTGCCCGTCCTGGGGGCTCTGCACTGGAGTCCCTTCAGCTTGTCAAGATCTGTCTTTTAGTGGGGGGGCAGCAAACAGGATGCAATATCCACATGCAGCCTCAGTGGTGCCAAGAAGGGAATAACTACTTCTGTGGGCCTACTGGCTATGCTCTTTCTAATGCAGCCCAGACTGAAAGTCTAATGCAGAGTTTGCAGGAAGTCTTTTGTAGCTTTAAATGTTTCAGTATCTCATATACCCAAGGTGGTCATGTGGAGCCCGAGCAGACAAACAGTGCTTGATGCTGTAGCCTGGGCCTATGTTTATTGCTTGTTAAAAAGGTGCTTTCCTCTCTGACTAAGAAAATGAGATCAGCCCAAAAAAGAATCTGCTGAAAAAAACATGCAGGAGACAATCCCTTAAAAGGACTGGCTTTAGCTGCTTACTTTCCTTTTGTTTCTCTAGGCCAAAGAGGTGATATTTTGAAAGAGCAAAGTGAAGTCCTGATTCACTTGAAATGGGCCAAACTTCTGAATGCTTGTAATGCAGGTGAAGGGCATGTAGTCCCCTGGAAGGCAGGTCCTGGACTCTGGTTTGTCTGCCAAAGAAGGGACCACTATCTCTGGATGCAGCATGCATACCTGTGCTCCGAGAGGAATGCATTCCTGTACCAGTGCACCTGCCTTTACGTCTCCCATGACCTGGGTAACTAAGGACAGGAAGCATGCAGCAGGAAAGACTTTGAATATATAATGCTGTGTGATGACCCTGGGGAGGCCCAGGTCCTCCTGTGCTCTGCATTGGCCCACACTGTGGCTTTGCTACTAGATTTTGCACAAGCCACCTACACTCTTGTTTTGAGACCTGTCTCTAAGGGAGCTGGTGTGCATCCTTCCTTTCTGTTGTTACTGGATCTGGCCCTGATTTGGTGGATGCTTCTTGCAGCTCCTGGGAGCTGATGGTCTTGATATGCTCAGCACCGGCAATTCAAGTTGAGCGGAGTGGAGGTCCACTCAACAGAGAGGAGTGGAGGTAGACTCAGGCTGCTGGAGGCCAGCACCCTAGTACCCTGGGATGTAAGCCCAGAGTTACCATGCTATCTCATGAGCTGCGAACCAGCAGAACCTCGTTTCTGGTGAATTGACGTCTTTTATCCCTGCATGGCCACTAGAGTTGCCCCAGCTCTACCATTTATAGCGGCTTCCTCTTCTTTCAGTGCTTTTGGTACCCTGATTCTTTTAGACCTCTCCAGAGTAGCCCCAGCCCTCTGCTTTGTCCCCTTTCCGCTGAATGAGGTGCCTGGGCTGGTTCTGCGTTATATATGTGCTGAGTGGCTGTTTGTATACATCTGCAGCTTTACAAGAGATTAGTATTTGAGGTATGTTGATTCCTGCGTGAGAATTTAATTCGAGTTAGCTAATGGCTTTAAAGTTTGCCTGACAGGCCACATAAATATACATTCCTCATTTAGGAAACCAACTGGATCTAATTTGTGTCTCTCATCCACACATACCTACAGAATGCATTCCAGATTAGCACCCAGGCAATGCACTGAAGTCTAAGCGTCTGCACAGAACATACTTAGTTCTCTTGAATTTATAGTAATTGGTCCCTTGAGGTATATCCAGTTTTTCAAAAACCACCTGGTATTTAATTTTTAAGTTATGCTAAAAGTCAAAAAGAGCAAATAAACTTTTGTAGCAACTACAGAGGGATTGGTTTACATTGGTTTATTATTTTTATAATGTAAAAATAATAGCTCTGAACTTTGACTCCGTTTTTTACTTAAGCCATGCAAAAAATCTCATAAATCAAAACTCTGCCTGAGCCAAATAGAAACTGTTCTAGAGACAGGCTATCCCTGACAAGATTAACTCCTGCCTCTAGTGCTGTTTAAAAACAGCTTTCATCCTGAATAGCATTCTGCTTTGAACTTGGCAGTTTTTCCAAGAATCATCAATAATTCCACTTGTGACACTGATTGGCTGAGTCCCTATTTCAGAAACCAAACTCTTGGTCTGCTTACTTATTGCAATTGTTGAAAATTGTTTTCCAGTGGATTTGAGGGTTCTTCTGGGCAGATGCTCATTTCTTCAGCCATGGCTGTCATTGGGGAGTACATAGTGTTCCTTGTGTCTGCATTTTGCTGGCAGTTAGGGTGACCAGTGAGTTAAGATGCATCAAACACTCCGCTGTGCTACAGTCCCTGCAGACGAGGACGAGAGTTTTACAGGCTACAGGAGATGTGCAGTCAGAATCTGTGGAAGTGACGCATCTGCTTGTTGTAGCCTGCTATGAAACGCTAAAATTGGACATCAGCTTAGAACTGTAACAGAATTTATTACTAGAAAGTTCTCTGTCTTCCCTGAAAGTCGTTGCTCTTTCGCCCTGTGTGTGTATAAAAAGACAAAGGCTTTCCGTCATTTCTTACTGTTAAACTGCTGGTGCAAATGGGAGCTGGTGTATTCACAGGCTGGGCTTCTCAGAATGAGAGTGCTAAAGACCACCGTAATATTTATGTTATGCAGCGTGTCATGGGAAGTCTGTCTTTATGACGTATTTTCTTTATGACATTTTTGCTTCCTTGGAATTTGTCTTCTTCCTTGCTGTTTCTGTCACTTTATCGAGTCCTGCTTCCTTGTTCTTTCTTTTCTCCGGGATTGTCAGAGCCTTGAGAGGGAATCCCACAAGTTCTCTTAGTCAATGCTGCTCCTGACAAAGGTGACTACAGCTGGCCAGTGCTGGACGTGTTGCAGCCTCCCTGGGCAGTCTATTCCAGCCTAAGACCTTCGCCACCCTCCCACCTGCTGAAGAGAAGGTGATCCTCCTCTTTGTGCAGCTGCTCACCTATCAGAAGAACATAACCATGTCCCCGTGCCTAGTTGGTTGTATGGACCGGACCCGGTGGTCCTGCATGGGCCATCTTTTGGAGGTTTTTGAAGTTTCTCTCTGAGCAGAGGTCTCTGCAGCTGGTCTTGACTTTTAATGCTCCAGAACAGACACAGTACTCCAGGGAGTACTCCAGGACTTTGCAGAACACAGTGAAAAGAGTATTTTCCATGTCTTCTAAGAAATGTTCTTCATTTTTGCTTGTTCTGCGTTATCAATTCTTTTATTGAGCCTTGGATTTTTCGGTGTTTTTGGTCCCTTTAGAAGGAAACTATTTCATCCTTCTCATACTCAAAAACTTTATCTTTTTTATTTTGTTTTCCTTTCATCCCACGTGTACTCACAGCAGGAACAGTCGTCCCTAATAGATGATCTGCAGTGCAAATTCATCTCCCATCTGAATCCATTTTTCTCCTCAAACTTCTTTGTCTTCAGGCGTACCAACTTGCGAATTTATCTAACATATCAAGGGCAAGATTTTGGGTTAATGTGTCTGCAGAACAGTTCTCACAATGAAACCTAATAGCTCAGTGTCTTTATAGTTGATGTCAATCTTAATTTTTTTAAGATTTTTCACCTTGAAGTTGTAATAGTGTCAGTCCTGTGCAGCTTCTGTGTATTAGGGGTACATTTCTGGGGGCTGACCTGCTGGAAAGCAGCTCTGCAGAGAAGGGCCTGGGAGTGCCGATGGACGACAAGTTGACCATGAGCCAGCAATGTGCTCTTGTGGCCAAGAAGGCCAATGGGATCCCGGGGTGCATTAGGCAGAGTGTTGGCGGCAGGTGGAGGGAGGTGATGCTGCCCCTCTCCTCAGCCCTGGGGAGGCCTCCCCTGGAGTCCTGTGTCCAGTTCTGGGCTCCCCATTGCAAGAGAGACACGGCACTACTGGAGAGAGTCCAGTGGAGGGCTACAAAGACGATGAGGGATCTGGAGCATGTCTCCTAGGAGGAAAGGCTGCGAGAGCTGGGCCTGTTCAGCCTGGAGAAGAGAAGACTGAGAGGGGATCTCCTCCGTGTGTCCAAGTATCTGAAGGGAGGGTGTCGAGAGGATGGGGCCAGACTCTTCTCCGTGGTGCCCAGTGACAGGACAAGAGGCAACGGGCAGAAACTGAACCACAGGAAGGTCCGTCTGAACCTGAGGAGAAACTTCTTGCCTGTGAGGGTGACAGAGTACTGGCACAGGTTGCGCAGAGAGGTGGTGGAGTCTCCTTCGCTGGAGATATTCAAAACCCACCTGCACGCTGTCCTGTGCAATGTGCTCTAGATGACCCTGTTTGGGCAGAGGGGTTGGTCTAGGTGATCTCCAGAGGTCCCTTCCAACCTCAACCATTCTGTGATTCTGTGATTTTGTTGCAATGTGTCTTTAGTTGACTGAATGAAAAGTGGAGTGGTAGGCTTAATAACAAATAATAAGAGATCAAATTTGCAACCTCAGGGTGGCATTAAGCATAAATTCGATGGAGCAGTGTTATGGAGAATTTGGGGCTAACTCTTTCCTGAATGTCCAGATATGTGTAGAGTTAATATTTAGGTGCGATATTGCAGCTGTGTTGAAGGATCATCATTTTATTCTTCTGTAGTGCAAGTGTTTGTTAGGGGGACCTATGTCATACATTGGGTAAATAACAACAAATATGCTCAGGCAAAATTCCCTACTCTCTCATTTGGGCAGCACAAAACCCTCTTGCCGTTTGCAGCAAAGAAGGTCTTCATTTTTTCCACCACTTATTTGCAAGATAGGGAAGAATAGGCCTGGGATGTAGAGACGGGGGAGAGGCAGTGGGCGCAGTGGCCCTGGAAGCAGTGCTGACGGATGCATTTGCACTAAACCCGTACGACATGTTCATCAGGCTGGGGAACTGTACGAAATGTCTTACCAGCGTGGATACTGCTAATTCTCCAGACACATTCTCCATGGGAGCCATGCAAGTCAGCGTTTCAGTTCTGCTGCACTGGCAAACATACACGAGGGGACTGTTTCCTCCCAGCAGTTCTACTTGGGATACATAGCAAATGAATTTCTCCCTGCTGGGAGTTAAGCTGTGTTTCAGCAGGCTCCACACCTGTTCCCAACACTCAAAGCCTTTGCTATATGCAGCCCAGCCTTTAATTCTTTGCAAGATGCTTTGAAACCTGGAGTATTTTCCAGAAACGTTGACTGTGCACTGTGACATCAAATGTCTCTCCTGCCTTTCGCCTCTTGGTGCTGACAGTCTCTGTCCTTTTGGCAGGCGACTGCAAGGTCAGAGCTGTGAAGCATGCATTATGGTGTTCGCAGAGCCTCTGTTGAATGTGCAGAAGTTGCAGTTACCCCTATGTGCTAGAAAAAGGCTGTGGGTGCCTCAAATAATAATTGTCCTCAAGAAACAAAGAAAGAGATTGCCATGTTCATGCAGATATGGATATTTTGAGCCATTACGGGCAATATAGCAGTCTGAGGTTGGTTGTCCTCTCCCTTCCTGCCTGTTCTTTAGCTCCAGCTGTTTGTACAACCAGTAGAATAGGCAAAATTGAAAACTAAATTCAAAATATGCCCTCGTCATGGATCATAAACTTGAAGGTCGTAGTGGCACAACACATCTCCAGATTGGGTCCGGACTGCTTTTCCAGGATCTCCTAGAGGTTATCACTGTAGTAATAAGAGTTTGTTCATATGAAATTGTGATAAAGGCTCTACTTTTCTCTCACACCAAACCAAAGGACAGTCCTGCTGGGGCTGGGGTATGAGACATTGCTGCGCTTAGCCTGGCTGATGCTTGGTTGCGCTGGGATAGTAAATCAATCAGTTGACCCAAAAACGTGCAGCCCCACTTATGGCCCTGCTGGATCAGTAAAGCTCAGAAGTGCCAGGCTCAAGACTACTTTGCTTAGCCGAATGCCAAAAGCATGAACATGAGCTTCCTCATTCAACTACCTACTGGCATTGTCCTCCGTGTTTGCAGATTCACTTCAGTAGTGTAAAACAAAGAGCTTGTTCTTACTGTGTCAGTTCTGCCCAGTAAGAGCCCAGGGGGCTGTTCCTCCAGTAAAACAAGGCGTCATTTCCTAGCACTCCACTTCCTCAGTGGCGAGAGGCAGGAATGCAAGTGGTGTAGGAATTGTAATCACATCAGTGGGAAACCAAATGTTGGACCAGGTGACCGCTCTAAATTTAAGGGCTTGCTGTCAAGCCACGTATGCGTTAACGTGCCCTTTTGTGACCAAGCAAAAGATAATTTTATCAGGAACAGAAGCTGCAATATAAGTTGTATAAAGAGTTTTCTCCACTAAGGAAGAACAATCGTAAGAGCACGATCTGCCCTGAGAGCATGGGCAAAGCTAGAGCGATGTGACTCAGGGCAGGCCTGTGACACTCCAGAGGGACTGAAAAGGGGCCATTTATGGAAACAGAAAAGATTTTTGGCTTGTCGAAAAACGGGTAAAAATTGCAGTTATTTTACTGCAAATGTCACTTGAGAGAATAGCAAAACTTTTCTTCCCCCCTTTAAACTGTAGGAAAACTGACTTTAAATAATGTAAAGTTCAATATTCTGTGCAAAAATCTGGTCAAAAAATGTGTAGCGACTGCTGTGGAACAGAGGGAACTTTCAGCTGGAAAGCAGAGTTGAATGCACTCGTGTGCATTGCAGGTGCTATTTCAGGTTCTAATATATTTTTAACCCCCTGGAATATTTTAAACAACTTGAGCTTAATTGAATCACCAAGTCACTGAAGTTGGAAGGGTCTGCTGGAGTTTTTTGGTCCAATCCCCCCTACTTAAAGCAGAGTCACCTACAGCAGGTTGCCCAGGACTATGGCCAGTCATGTTGGAATATCCCCAAGGATGGAGACTCCACAGCCTCTCTGGGCAACCTGTTCCAGTGTTTGACCACCCTCACCATGAAAAAGTGGTTTCTTATGTTCAGATGGAATTTCCTGTATTTCGGTTTGTGCCCATTGCCTCTCAGCCTGTCGCTGGATACCACTGAGAAGAGTCTGGCTCTGTCTTCTTTACACCCTCTAGTCAGATATTTATACACCCTGATAAGAACACCCTGAGACTTTTCTTCTCCAGGCTGCACAGTCCCAGCTCTCTCAACCTCTCCTCTACTACAGTCTTTTTTATATCTCTGCAGTGCACTCAGAGCTGGCAGAGGTTCAGTTATGTGTGTATGACTGTGTATGCCATTTTGTATTATGAGACTTGGCACAAAACCTGGGTCAGCAGCGATTATCCAGATAGATCATTTAGTGTGTTTCCCCCATTTCTCTTCTTGAGGGATTGGTTTAGATAGGGACTAACACTTAGGTCATGGCCTTAGCTTGCAGCAGTGCAAACATGCAACATGCAGTTGCAGCGTGTTGTTTCAGTGAAGGTGGGTAGCTAAACAGCATATTGAACTGGCTGCATCTTGAACATGAGTAAATAATACTTCCTGATCTCCTTGTGGCTCTAAGACACCGATCTGACAGGGAGAAGTACTATACACTGAGATCTGTGGCCTCATGGAGATTTGCAAGGCTCAAATGTATTCAGTGATGCAGTGGTCTGGCTTTTCCACCTGGTCATGTTATCCAGAGCACTATGTGCAGGAGGGTGTTACTGGCGAGTCGTAAGGGTGCGAGAGTTGCAGCCGTTCTGATTTGTGGCTTATCGTCCCTCAAGGAAATTAATGTGTAGGTCTTTTCATTAACATCTAACATTACTTGGGGAACTAAGTCGCTAATGAGGCTCCTATACAAAGTACTTCCTCCCTGCTGCCCTGTAAGTCTGTGATGGGGCAATTGACGTCCCGCTGCTGACGTTAGCATGGGTTGTTACCTAGGTGTGGGATAGGGGCAGTGCCCTGAGCAATCGGACCTAGCTCTGAAGTTAGCCCTGCTTCAAGCATAAATCTTCTGCACTCTGTGATATTCAGCATTCTACTGACAGCAGTGCTACAATCTCAGTGTGTCATGTATTTGTTGTGATAAATTGTGTATATTCTTGTTTTTCATTTCAGATTCTGTTTCAGCGTAAAAGTAAGATTCACAGGACTCTTCTAAGATGTCTTACAGAAAGGAGCTAGAAAAATATCGAGACCTGGATGAAGACAAGATCCTTGGAGCTCTGACAGAGGAGGAGCTCAGGAAGTTGGAAAATGAACTGGAAGAGCTGGATCCTGATGTAAGTCATTTTTAAAAAAGATTTTCCAGGTGGTAAATCTCAAGTTATTGTGGAAGAAGGTGGGCAAGCGGGCTGCGTCAGCGGCCTGTGTTTAAGTGGGATCCATTGCAGAGCCCATGCTCGGTGCAAGACTGGAGGAAACTGGCCCCAGATGAGCAGAAGCAGTTTTGCCATCGAGAGCACAGGCTGTGGGATGAGACTTTGCTTTTGTGATACTCCTATGCCCTTGTCCCACCATGCATGCCCTCATGAGCATTCCTGGGTTAGTTGTTTGCATTGTTTGGTCCCTGGCTTTCATGGGCTGTTTCTAACCGATGAAAGTGAGGAGGCTGACACCAAGCACATGAAAGTCTGCCTCTCTGCTGATTTGCAGGGCTGTGGGGAGGTTTTGCAGAGAGCAGTTGGGTCTGGTCTGGTCTGGTTGCTGGAATGGGACTCCTAAAGTGACTGTCCCCTGGGGGTAGGTTGGAGAGTATGTGACACCTTCAGTGAGTGTGTGTGCTTTTTCTCTCCCAGCAAGGTGTTCTGAGATCTCTTGTCTAAGGGTCAAGGGAGGTTGTAACAGATTATCCTGATGTGTCACACTATTCCACCGTAAAGGACCTGTTGTGTCTTGATCTTTCATGAATGTTTTAAATCTTACCTTTCTGTTTCCATGTTTTGTTTCTGGTTCAGTACTTAAACTGACAGGCTTTTGGAGCAAAAACTTACCTGTCGTTCTGTTGTCGCACAGCACCTTTTGCAACAGGGACTTGGCCTGTAGTTGGGGTTCTTACACCACCCTGGCACAATTGTGTTTTGGGAAGAGCTGTCCTGACAACTGGGCACTTCCTAGGAACATGCGGAACCTAGATCTCTGCTCCTGATCAGGCCATTTTGGAAGGAGTGTCTTTGGCTTTGTGTTTTCTTTTTTTAATTTTTTTTTCATTAGGAAACTTCAAGTGACCTCAATTTTCCTTCCTTTAGGAGGAAAAGCAAATCCCAGAGTCTTGCAAAATGGGACGGTTGCTTTCTGGCCAATCTCCCAACATCAGCAGGAGCTGCGTGTATGAAAGCACTGGGTATACAGGTGCCAAGCCATGATAACGTTTTGAAGGCAGCATTATCCTGTGCCCATAGCAGGGGATATACAGAGCCAACTGGCAGGCCATTGGGTTATGGCAACATTAGATGATGAGGCTGGACCCTGCCAAGTGAGAAATTGTTCCTACAACATGCAGTCAGTGTCTCTGGGGAAAGCAATGGGCAGTGTGGATTGCATCGTCAGCATTTTTAATCCCAAATATCAACACAGAAAAATAATTAAGAAGTGGCAAGCAGTCTCCCAGGACTGAGTGTGTATGCTGATAGACTGATTACTGCTGCCTCTAAAGATCCAGAACCAGACAGCGTTCCGTGAAAGATACTAAAAAGTAAAATAATTGCTATTATCTGTCAGTACAGGTATAACCTGAGTACTGGACTTAAAATATGGAGATTGCATGGTGACTTCTCACAGTACAAAGCCTGAGGATGCAAATTGTTTCTTATGCCTACCTGCTGGTGCATTGAGCATTAGCAGAGTTCTCCTGTGCTGTCCTCTAAGGCTGGCTAAGTCTAATTGCTTTACATTGTTTTTCCAGGCTTTCCTCTAAAAGAGAGGTAAATTATTGTGAATTCCTTTTGTTAGGCAGGCAAAGAAAGAAAAATCATCACCTCATCCAGTCTCATCTTGGATATCTTAAAAAATAAATATTGACTCCTACCCAACAAAGCTGTAAAGAACATGCTTAGTGTCAAATCTGAGAGTAGTCTTACTTATTGCATTAAGGCTGTTCTATATTTAAATATAAGGAGGTGATTACGTGCCATATGTGTCAGGCACAAAGCAACTTCCCATGGTGGCTGGTGTGGCTGAATAACAGGGAGACACTTAGAAAAAGAGCTGAGGTTCGGAGGGGTTTTATTCCGCAGTGGAATTGCGGTCAGTCAGTCTGAAGTGGCTTGCACTATGAGATCCGATCTGTAGTTTTGTGATGGGCCGTAAAAAGCAGAAAAGAGCCCTGTGACGTTCTGATCGGCTGTGCCAGAGACCACGGGACTCCTCTGAACTGGTTCTTGTTAGGCCCAAAGTGCATATCCTGCCGCCTCTGGTGAGGCACCTTGGCACTTGGACAGACACATAGGGAGGAGAAGCTCTGTCAAGTTTAACAACTTGGTTCTGGCACTGAAACAACTGCAAAGCGGCAGTGGGAATGGCAGGAGCGGGGGAAGAGGCCGGGAAGAGAGGTGATGGCTGAGAGCCCCTGAAGAATGGGCTGGAGCTCCTGTTGTAGAGGTGCATCCTCTTTGCAGCAAGGAGGTGTTATAATAGTGCTGTGCATATGAAATTTCATGCTGGAATGAGAAGGAGCATAGTAGGTCTAGACTATATGGGAGTCAAGGGGGCTGGACTGGGATAACCTTTGATGCAATGAGAAGGAAAATATCCAGCAAGCTGGAAGAAAACAGTTTGATGAGGAAAAGCGCAGAAGGGAGAGAGTGGAACAGATGGGGATCGTGGTCTGCAAAAGTAATCTGTGTTTCTCCCCTCTGTGTCTAGAATGCGCTGCTGCCGGCAGGCCTCCGACAGAGGGACCAGACCCAAAAGCCACCAACTGGCCCATTCAAAAGGGAGGAACTCATGGCCCACCTAGAAAAGCAGGCAAAAGATGTTAAAGACAGAGAAGACCTGGTTCCTTTCACAGGAGAAAAGAGAGGTATGATCGTCCTTTGCACCGTGCTGAAGGTGTCATGATGAAGGCGGAGTGCAGCAGGAGACTGCTCTGCACGCAGTCAGTGCGGGTGCACGGCAGATGGGTGGTATCTGAGTACAGGTTGTTACGCGCCACTCCCTTTCAACACCGGAGGTGTGATGAATCTGCTGTATCTGGTGCATAACCCAAGCCCAGGCTGGCGGATAGATTCGGGTGTGCCGGGAGGTGGGTGTTTGTGCTGATTTGGGTACCACACAACGGTTTGGTAGGTGATGGGGAGAGGCTGTACCACTGTGCACCTTTCCTTCCCCATCTCATTGCAGCTACATCCAGCTCTGGGGAAAACATCTTCTGTTCTCTCTTATTCTTGCTCTGCTCTGCTCTCCTTCGGGCTCGCTAGGCTGTTCCCTGCCTTCCCCTATTGCCTTTCATGCTCTGTTCCTGCACCCTGGCCTTCATCCTGGTACAGAGAAACTCCACAGCCCTCCACTCTGTTGTACGTCAGCGATGATGTTTCCAGCAGATCCTGCCTAACCTTAACCCTGGCAAGACAACCCTCACCTTCTAGTCGTTTGCAGCTGTATGCTTCTGCCTGCCTGCATCATACTCTGCCACTGCTGAGGCAGCCCCGCTTTCCTTGTCACTGGTGCTTGTAAGCCAGGGACTGCTCTGCCTCTCCTCGGTCCTCTTGTCCTGGCATCTTCCAGCCCATCCTTCTGCGACATGTCCTGTTATTCAAAGCGCTTCCCTGCTCCCATCAGCATGCTGAATACCGTCTGGTTTGACACATGGTCCGGATAGGCCTTGTCTCCAAGTGCCAGGGGATGCTCACCAGCTTTCTTCTTCTGCTTTTATGTGCCCCTCTGTACCATGATCCCCCTCCAGCGGAAATTTTCCTTGTACGCTCCTCTCTCTCCTGGTTGTCCTAGGCCCAAAAAAAAAGAGGCGTACCAAAAATATGGGCGTGTGAGAATTATAAGTTTCGCAGTGCCGTCTTTCTCAGAGCTGCCTACCTCTTCTTCTTAATGATCCATTTGCATCTGTGAGAGAGAGCTGTTGTTTCAATCTGTCTGATTCGGTAAATCTTGAGGTGATATTTTTAGAAAAATGAGTTCTCCTTAGAAAAACTAAATGAAAAGATTAAAGTGAGTGCTGTAGGGAAGAGTAATTTAGCAACTTTCAGCATATCTCAACCCAGCTTTATTTGTCAGCCTCTCTAATACAGCAGAAGGTTACAGTGCTCTGCAGGAGAGGGAGATATTTCAGGAATTTCAAATCTTCAACTTCTGTTATGAGTTAATTATATTTCCATCTGATCATCTGAAACACATTATACATAGTTTTAGTTGTAACGCTGTATGAAGTGAGGACACTACTTACACTGAACGCAAGCCAGGGATGTTAAATTACTTGCTCACGTCTGTTGCAGAGCTGGCAATAAATCCCCAGATTTGCTCTTCTGAGGGTAGTTTACCAATTAAAACATATTATGGGAGATATTTTCCACTCTCATGTTGGTGGACAGAATAGGAGTTGATGTGTGCATACATGCTATATTATGATATACAGCTGTATTTGCGTACACCATCAGATTTAGAAAAGCAAACTTGTAATAAGGCGCAATTGAAATATGAAATTGCTTAAGATTAAAACCCAGACATTTTGATGACAATGAGATGTCAAAAGGAGCTATTGTGTAATGGTGGAATTAGTTTGTCCTGTTCCTTTTACTTCCTGCAGAACTGAATTTGTTAAGCAAAGTGTCCAGTGAGCAACTGGGAAGAAAACAATTCCAAGTATCTACACCAAGTCAGAGCTGATGGTGCCAGTCCTTCCCAAATGTTTCACTGCAAAATACCCAGAAGGTGTATGACCGTACAGGCACACATGACGCTTTGCCTATTTTTGCTATAACAGCTGTTTCACAGAAGGCAAATTCCTGCCCCCTTTGTCAAGGCAACAGCACACAGAATGGAGATGAGCAGTTCCACAGAATGCTGTTCGTAGCAGCCTCTGCTTCGTACTGAGAGGGCCCAAAGCACAGTTGCTTTTCCCTTCAGTCTAAATTTAGTTGCTTCTGTTTCTGTACATCCCTGAGCAGTGGGATCTTTGTTTCTCCCCTTCAGTGTTGCTGACTCTGGTTTCAGAGGGTGGACAAAAATAGTCTTGGCTGGCATTCCAGGCTGAGAGCTCTGCACTCGCTATCTCTCTGCAGTGATCCTGGACTGTTTCAGGGGAGGGGACCACTCTGAACTGCTCTGGTATTTCTCCTCCTTCCTTCCAACCCACAGCAGCACCAACAACCCACTCCCTGCCATGCTGCTCTAAAACACAGTGAATCTGTTTTTTTTCTTTGGTGGTGGGGGTGATCGCAGCTTTGTGCGCTGTCGTGAAGTCCTGGCCCACTCTGCTTCTGGCAAAGAGATGCACCAGCCTGTCAGATGTAAGGAGAGGGTAGGGATCAAGATGGGCATGTGAGGTTAGAGGCTGATATGCGATACTGGAGGCAGCTGCCAGGGGTGATATCTTCTTAGAAGGGCAAGCCTTCTCCTGGACCAGCAGTAATGGAGGAGACTTTGCCCAGTGCATGCTGCGGGATGTCAGCTTCCCCCAAGGCCAGCTGGACAACAGGAGGAGTCCCTTTGAAAAGGGTTGCTCTGCTTCCCGGGGCAGCAGAATCTCCTTGTCCCACCAGCCGGAGCTGCAGAACTTGGCTGGTCAGGGCCCAGAGTGGTGGTGCGGCCAAAAGCATGGTTTGGTGGGTGACACGTCTGCCATTGCCCTCAGCCTAGAGTAGCCAAACCGGACCCCCATGCAGGAGAGCAGAGAGGACTATCAGATTCCCCCAAGGAAGGACAGGCAAGGAGACACTGATGCGAGGAGTAGTGAGGAGCTGGGAGCAGTGATGCACTGCAGTTAACCTCACACCCTGCCACTTGCATCCTGAGACTCAGGCAGAGCTGGCGGAGAGAGGGGCATGGCTTGCCTGCTCTCTGCCCAGTGCATCCCTGCTCTGTTGGGATGGAGGAGCACTGCAGAGCTCATCCTGCAGCATTCAGAGGTGGATAGGAGCTATGTCACTCACTACATAACCCCTTGTTCAGTGCTAAGCGTGGAGGTTGGGCAGTGCCTATTGAGAAAATGCCACAAGTGAGTTAGTTTTCTGTCAGCTGAGAGAGCAGTCAGTGGCTTCATGTTATCAAATCGCAACTGTGCCCTTTGCTTTGCACCTTTGACTTGCAAGGAAAAAGGATGTTCCTTGGCCTGTTGGCAACCCCACTGTCCCAGGTGACAGAGCATCAGGGTCCCTATCAGGCATGCCCTCTGCTTCCCGCCTCTCTGCCCTGGAGTCCTCTGCAGCAACGTTGAGCCAGACCAGCTGCCCCAGGCCTGCTCCTCCTTGCATCTCTGCTGCCCACGTGGCAGCTGTCAGCTGTCCCTGCTCCCCACCAGTTCTCCACCCCTTCCTTCCCACTGTCATTTCAGAAAAGGGCCATCTGCTGTGCCTCTTTGCATTTGGATTTAGCAGCAGGACTTGTCTTAGGGACAAGGGTCGTCCAGAGCACTGCCCTATCCAGGCCACTTGGCTTTCGCAGTTCATCCAAGTGTTGGCAAGAGTGCATCCCTCTTACACTTCTGTGGTGCAGCCTTCAAATAAGAGAAGTCCTACCAGGTCAGGCTGAGTCTAACTGTTTTACTCCTGTATATTCAAAAGCCATTGTACTGTGCAAATGTGCTGTTAGGCTTTTGTAGATAAAGCCATCCATTCTGGTAAATGAATCCATCTCTACAGCTGGAGGTGTCTGGCTGGTCCCTCCTGACGTACACCACAGTAGAACCCAGACTGAGCTAAAATGCAGCAGTTCAGTACCTTTCCTGATTTTTCCTACGTTCTTATGCCCCTCTGTGTCTTGTCCACTGTGTGAATTTCACCTGATGGAAGTTGCACCGGCACAGCTAGTAAAGTCTTACTCTGCAGTTGTGGAACAGGTGCTATAACTACATTGAGAGTGGCCTAACTTTGTGTTTATAGGAAAAGCTTGGATCCCCAAGCAGAAGCCAATGGATCCTGTTTTGGAAAGTGTGACGCTGGAGCCGGAACTGGAGGAAGCCCTTGCCAATGCCTCTGATGCAGAGCTCTGTGACATTGCTGGTAACACAGTTTTGCATGAATCAGGGTTTGGGTTACTTAACTACTGTTTTTTCCTTCTTTGAGCTTCTTTTGTGGGAAATGGGTGACTGAGCTTTTTCCTGTTTATCTGAACGCTGTCAGTTTTGATGGGATTTATTTGTTGATTAGAAAGGGAATGTATATTTAAAGTTTCTTTCAGCCCAGCAACCCCATCCACTTTAATCAGGAGCATGAACCAAAGGTGAATAAGAAGATAAAGGATTTACCAAGGAAATGGAACACCTTGTTTGATGTCTTCTCTCATCTCTTCCATTGAATCTTGCAAATTGCAGCCTGTCACCTTCAGAAGCACAGTTATCTTTAAGCCAAAACTTTAGGAAATGATCAAACAGATGCAATGCTTGTGCAAGCCTTTAAAGGGGCTGCCAGATTACAGCAGTCTTTCAAAAGATACTGAGGGCTTCTGGTTGTCAAAGAGCTTTTCCAACACATTTTGAAGATACTGATTTCCTGCAATTTGTGTGGTCAGTCAGTTTTGTGAGTATTAGCTACAGAGGAGAAGGAACCCGGCATGAAAAGGTTCATATACTTCGTGGTGGCTAAGAAGCAAGTTGGAATGAATAATGAGCAGAGCGGCAGGGAATGGACTACTGCAAATGTTCCGTGCACATGAGAATGCTCTTACAACTAGCACAGCAGGACGCAAGAAGAATCAGTGACTTACTTACTTACTTAAATTTCACTATGACAAATGCAAATGCCAGTGCAGTTGCACAATCTTATGGTTTGGCGTCTGGAACAAATTACTGGCAAAGAGGATAAGAGTCTGCAGCATTTCCTTTTTCATGGTGAGAGGAGATGCCTTTTTCAGATAGGTTGCAGGAATTCCCTATATTGCATGGGAGATCCATCTGGGACATCTAATGGCCTTTAAATTGATAGCTTCTCCCTGAAGAAGGTAAACTGCTGTGCAGACCTGGGTGGAATATCTACCACCTGCCAAGGGAGGTAAACTGCTCATTAGCAGCTGTGTGCACTTGCCTGCAAGCTGATTTGCCTGTGAAATACCTGCAACCAGTACCCAAGTACGCTGGTATAAAGATGTTGTCTTAGTCTTTCCCTTGTTGCAGAGCTCATGCTCTGTATCCTGCGGATGCTAGGGGCTGCTGTATGCTGTGCTGAGGTGCACAGCCCTTCAGTTACGGCCCAGACATTGCTAGGCCTCTGTTCTGAGTGCAGGAAGCAAATGCCAGCTGAGGTAGCTAGGGGCCCTGCATTTTGGAGACTGCTGTAACATGCTCATGTGGCTGCCTGGGCTGAGAACGGGGTGAAAGATTAACAGCAGAAGTGGGTTTTGCTCAGCCAAACCACTGGGACAGCTTTGTCAAGCCTAGGGATAAAGTCACTTAATCCTAGCACTGTGACCAGAAGAAACAGCTTCTATTCAGTCTTTTCGCGCAGACCTGGAGCTGGCAATTCCTTCCTGGTGCAGGGTGACAACAGTGACACGTCTCATTATTAATGACAGAACACTCACATTTCCTCAGAATACCCAGTTAGGCAGAGGACCCCGGGACCCCAGCAGTGCTGGTGGCAGGGCCCTGTGAAGGTCCCCAGTCCAACCCTCCACTCACTGCAGGGCTTTCCCCAGCACTAGGTCAAGGCAGCCCTGGCTGTGTACAGCAGCATCTGGAAATTCCCTGAGGATGGAGACCCCCCACCACCACCTGCCTGGTGCTCTGCCCCGGGGCTGCACCACCCTCCGGAGAAAGGAGTATCCAACCGGAACCTGCAGGGCTGCAATCTGCGGCTGTTTCCCCTTGTTATACCCCCGGTGTCACCAAGAGTTTGGCTCCGTTGGCTTTGTAGGCAGCTATTAGATCCTCTGTAGCCAGGATCTGTGTACTCTGTTCACCAGACTAACCAAGCCCAGAACTCTGTTGTGCTTGGTGCTGTACAAACAGAGAAGGACAGGCAGGGTCCCTACTGTGAGGGTTTTAAGCTTCAGTTCTGGTTAAATTAAAGCAGTGTCCCATTGTTGCTTTGCAGGAAGCTTTTCCTGATTGGGGACGACTCCGTGTAGGCCTCCTTGTTCCATCACATTACAAATGAAAATACTACTGTGTTACTGGAGCTAGCGGCATGGCCTTAGCTCTGTGGCTGAAACAGGATGCCTTGGCCAGAGGAGTATGAACATCTCATTGTTCCTTTACCACGCTCGCATGTGTCCCGTGCTGGTCTGCCAGTTGACTAATAACTCTTTGCTACTCTTTTATCCAATTCTGTGTCTGTCAGGTGTCCATACTCCCTGACAATATCCTTCTTGCTAGAAGATGGTAGATAGGAAGCCTGTAGGGTAACCACATTAACCTGACTCCTTCTGCTTGATAGTATCACATTCTGGCGTAACAGTGAATTACTGCATTAAGGCTTCCAACATGCTCTGGCCAAACCTTGTATTTCCTGGTTCTTTTTACTGTGCTTGTAGCGTCCTATAAATCCTACTCTAGAAAATAGGGCTTCCTAAGCTCCAGACCTGCAAAGCGATTATTTTCATAGAGAAATGCTATTCAGGGCAGTTTATCCTGTAATGTTGGGGAGAATACCCTTGAAATGTCAGCAAGAGAACTGATGTGATACAAGCTGTGCTGAAATCTCCGTAGTGACAGTGCCAGCGTTGCTTTTCCAAGTCTCATTGATTAATTGTCTGCCTTGACTTATTGGATCCCTTCTTCGGCAAACCTGGCGGTTTTGCCCTTGTGTGTGGTGGCTCTCTGCAAGTCCTAGAAGGGCTCTTGGTTCTTCCAGTGCCTTTGGTCAACTGGAGGAGGCCGAACTGGGGTGCTCTGAGTTCAGCTTTGAGAGTCCTTGGATGATAAGCACTAGACTTCCAAACAGCAGATCCCTCTCGTCTACCGGACAAACTCTGGCCATAAAAAAACCCATGATCGTAGCAAATCCTTCCCTCTCTCTGTTTGCAGTCCAGATATCCCCAGGTGTGGCTGATGGAGCAATTTCGTTATCAGAGCAAGCTGCGTTTGGGGAGGGTGTGTGTGTGTGTGTGTGTGTGTGTGTGTGTCTGCCTGTGTTTGTGTGTCTCCAGAATTCTGAGTTCGCAAATTATTTTCCCTAGCAGTATTGCAATTCTGAAAATTTGGGCTGTGATCACATAGCAGATAAAAAGGCCAGTTAAAAAACAAACAGACAAATGCACTCAGAGTTCCCATCCTCACTCAAATTTTCAGATGGAGGCTGCTTGGCTCTGTGAAATCCACCTGGGGACATGTTGTGGGGAAAGTGAGTGGTGGTGTTCACTGACGCTCTTTGCTGCGAGTACGCTGGCTCATGCAGCCAAGACCTGGGAGTCATGATGAGCTGTGACCATATGAGATGTCATTCATGTAAGTGTCAAATTGCAAGATGAAGGGCCCCAAGGAGAGTATTGCTGCTCCTGCGATTCCCTGTGCTGCTTGGCACTGAGCAAATAGTGACTGTTAGGTGCCAACCAAGCATAACAAGAACAGGTTGTGGAAAAGGAAAGCGGATTGGTGGTTGCATACTTGAATTTTAGGCAGAGATTTGCCCTTTATTTGTTCTAACCACAGTGCCCGTCCTGAGGTCAAGACGTATTCTTGTATGTCTGTTCATAGCAAATATCTACATATATGCAACTTTCTGTAGAAAGTCGTATGCCTATTAAAAAAAAAAAATTGAAACCCCATTTTATTTCTAAACACAAGCTTTCTGTGAGGAGCAGAGTTATTCTTATAAGCAGAATCTTTGCCCAAATGTTTCTAGCCATTGGCTTCCCACTCTTTATTAGCAGCTAGCAAGGATGTCAGCAGACCCCATGGGCCTGTTGCTATGCGCACTGGTATTTTGGTTTTGTAGTCATGAGCTTGCGATGCACGAATTGTCAGATATGCGGCTTTTGTGCTTTAGCAGTCCTTGAATTGTGTTTGTGCTATCACTTTCTGTATTTCAACAAACCAGTGTGGCCCTAGCTTCTTAAAATGTCAACTTCCAAGTGTTAAAAAGCACAGAGCTCAAATTCACCCCAGCTTTTTGTTGAGCAGAAACAGAATAGGCACTGCCAAAGTTCAGAGACTGTGTCACCCAGTAGCTTGCTATCTGAGAGTTAGTCTCAGAGAGACTGAGAGTCTCTTGGTTCTGCATGTGGCACAGCTAATCTCAAAAACAGGGCTGTGGCGAAGTGTGGGCAAGGGTGCTGAGGGTGTGCAGACTCCTGCTGTACTGGACCTTAGATTAAATCCTACTGGTGGGATTTTTAAATTTACTTTTATGTGATGCTAGACCAAGGCTGCTGTCGGGAAACCTCAACTGTTTGTCTGCTGCCCACAAGACAGTGTTCCTCTTCTCCTGTAAATCAAACTATCCTTGCATAAGAAGGAGCACATTTGAGCCCTGTTGTATTTTAATGAGAGCTGGGGGATTTGTTCCCACCTTGTATGGTGTTCTCTGCCTGTACAGAAAGAGGTAATGTGCTATTGACACCCATCGTGAGCGACTCTGGAAGAACAGGCACGTATGCAGATGTGACCTGTATGAAGTTGCGTCTTTTCCTGGCTTTGGAGTCTGCAATAACTCAAGTTTTGTTTTCCTTTTCTTTTACTGTAGCCATCCTTGGCATGCACACCTTGATGAGTAACCAGCAGTACTATGAGGCACTAGGGAGCAGCACAATAGTGAACAAAGAAGGGCTCAACAGTAAGTGATTTAGAGCGCTTAACCATCCGGAGTATTTGGCTACCAGTTTTGAAGCTGCTAGCAGAGAAAAAGTGGGAATTATTTTTAGGCTGCGAGTTGGATTTTATTTTCTTTGCACTCCTGCCCCCCATGCCAAGCTTGTGTGTGTGACTGAAGACCCTTTCCTTGGCTACAGCACAGTTGCTACAGCTGTGCGGTCCTGACTCGGTGCCTTTGGGGAAGCCGTTTCTTCTGCAGTCTGCCGTCTCCTGGTGTTCAGCTCGGGAAATGCCTGTCCTGTGACTGTGGAGAGGCTGCGTGTTCCCAGGAGATCTGCTTGGGGAGAAGCAGTTCTCCCGAGAGACATTTCAAAACGCTCCCTCCTCCCAGGCTAACAGGGAAGGTTAAAGTTAACAGGAAACATTAAAGTTTTAATGGACTTTGAACAGGAAATGTGGCTCTTGGTTGATCATTCCAAACACAATGATTTCTTCATGTCAAAACTAAAACAAATTGACTTTTAAGAGGAGATGAAAATGTTTATTTTCTCTCACTCTTTCCTTACAAGTGAAACCTGGGAAGGGGGGAAGGGGACCGTTCAGATGGACCGTAGTTCTGTTGCATGCACCCAGAAGATTTTACAGTGCTGTAGCCATCCCCCATCACCTCCCCACAGGCCTTAGAGCGTCCTCTAAGGCTTCTCAGCTGAGAAGTTAAACAGCCAGGAGCTAGTGCAGGCCAAAAAACAGTCCCACACAGGCAGTATGCCTGTGGTCACCCAGTTTGGGACCCTGAGAGCGTTTAGCACCAACCCCTGGCTGCGCTGTGCAAGTTGGCCCTGGTGCATGGCAACGTTTCAGAGTCAGTGAAGCTGCTGAGTGCTTGTACAATCCTTGCACCTCATATGCTTGCAGCGTTTGTCAGGTCATACTCCTCCTTCCCAACACTGCTTCTGGAAGAGGAGAGACACATAAAGAGCATGCTGGTATTTCAGGTATTTTGGGTTTTGCATGTTTTGCTTTTCACTTGCAGGTGTGATTAAGCCCACACAGTACAAACCAGTTCCTGATGAAGAACCGAACTCAACAGATGTGGAAGAGACTCTGAAACGAATACAAAGCAATGACCCTGACCTTGAGGAAGTCAACCTTAATAATATTAGGGTATTTGCTCCTTCCTACTCTATTCTCTTACTAGCAAGAGCAAACGTTTGAAACACAGATGGCAGAGACCAAGTACGTTGTGTTGCACAGAGTAATGGCATAACACTGCGTGTAGCTGGGTGCCACATATGCCCGGTGCTTTCCACCTCTGTCTCGGGCGGGGTGGGTTGTTACCTGCTGTCTGATAATGGTATGGAGTCAGGAGCAGGAGCTGTCTGCCAGGGCTGAGTTGTGTTGAGGACAGCTAGAGAAACCCATCTCCAGGCTGTCTGATTAAAGATGTTTTAGGTTGTTTTTAATGGTTTCCTCAGTCCCTTAGAGGAGTGGCTGTTTATGAAAGATAAAATAGCGGGAGGAACAAGGTTTCATAATCTTAATGCTGCCGTGCGAAAATGAAGAAACCTCCCTTCTGGCTTGTACCTCTGTCTATGTCCCACCCGTCCCTTCACCGAGATACCTTTACTTCTTTCTTGTATAAAGCAAATCGTGGCGCACCACAGCCTTTTATGCTGCCTCTGGGACAAATACACATGCTAAACAATACAGTTTCTGTTTACCCTCCTTAACTTCAGTCCGTTAAGAGCTCCCGTCTCACGAGGTTTGTTGAATGATGTCGTATTCAAATAGCAGGAACATGGCTGACTGCATGCGCACAGTAAAAATGCATGTGCCCAAACATTTTCATCTGTCTATAGCGAAAAGATTTTTACTTCCGTGTTTTCAACTGTGGCCAGTGATCCTGAGTGTGCCTTAAGGACACCAGGCTTACAGAAAGCAGACGCTTCTTTCTGTGTTAGACTCATGATTTTGGGGAGGCACTTCAGAAAACTGGCGAGTGGAGGTGGAAGAGATGACGCTCTGCTTGGCTCTGCGTTATCTGCAGATGGCTTTGGTTATAGGTGTTGCCAAACTGTGTGATCCAAGGTAAGAATTCCAAGCTGGGGATGCATCTTATAATTCTAGACAGCTGAAAATTGTCTGCATCTGAAAAGGGTATCTACAATCTCCGATGAGTGAAGAATACTCATTTTGTAAGGAACTCAAAATAAGCAGCGTGGATGTATCTTCTGGGCTGAGATAGCATGGCAAATGTTAGTCTGAAAAGAATTGTATAAAGCAGTATTGAACAGAGCAGTCAGAAGCGACCATGGCTTATACTAAAAGGAGATCATTTCAGGTTGTGCTGAATTAAGGCCCATAGATGGAAATATTCCGGAACATGACACGAATGTTGCTCGGTGTTATCATTAGTATTAAAAAGCACAGTAGCAATGCTTTAAAGACTCATGGATCCTAGTTACATACATCCCCACAACACTTTGGTTGGTGAGTAGCTGAATTTCTGGACCATGAAACTGAACAGCAGAGACTTCCAGTCAAGGCAGTGAGCTATCAGCCGAGTGGGAAATAGGGTGAAGACATTCCCACAGTCCTTAGGCCATGATGACTTTAGCTAGAGAACTTGTAACAATATTTATCATATCCTTCATGAGTTACCTGAGTGTGTTTGGTAATGGTTGCAGCTTGATTGTGATGGTTGATCTTGATAATAATTTTAAAATATTGTTTAAATATAAAAGATTTGTTCCAGTCATGTACCACAAATCTGAAGACAGATGAGGGCCTAACACACATTTTCTGTGTTTCTTTTCACAGAATATTCCCATCCCAACTTTAAAAGCCTGTGCCGAAGCACTGAAGAATAACACCTATGTAAAGAAGTTCAGTATAGTTGGAACAAGGAGCAACGATCCGGTTGCTTTTGTAAGTACTGTGTCACATAGGCTAATCGTTGTAAGGAAGTTGTCACATTAATTGTTCTTGGGCAAGATATTCTCAAAGCAAGTTACTTATTGCTTTTATACATTCCATTGCCCTTGGCATATTCTGCACTTTTGTTTTTTGCTGCAGCCATTCCAGTTTCACAAGCATTAATGAAAGCACCCATAGACAGACTCCGCTTCCTTCAGTTCCTTCTTCCTCTGCAGAGATTTCAGCTCTTTATTCCAAGACACAATCCCTTAATCCTATTAAGAGGTCATATTTGTCCTTAAGAATCTCCCAGGAGAAGTGTTGTAGGCAAGAACTGACTTCCTAGTGATATATTTTTTAAAAGTCTAGGAAGAAATTTGTCTGTGACTGATCATCATACATCATGCTCCATTTACTCTTGTTTGTATGAAGCTGTATGCCCCTGTGCGCACACCCTTCCCACTCAGTGTGCACGTTCTTCAGCTCTGTTTCATATATTCCCTTGTGCAAACCTGTGCATAAACAGAGCCCTGCATTTCTTATCTGTGACTTTGTGGGTGAGAAAGGGTCTTTCTGGCTGCTCTGAGCAGCCTTGAAACATGAGTGGGGATGCAGAAAGGTGCTGAGCTGTTCTCCCCATGCTCTGAGAGGGATGACTGCGGGAGCTCAGCACCTACCAAGGCACGGCAGCTTACTGTCCCTCCTGCTCTTCCCATCAGTCCTTCAGCTGCCACATGTCGTCCAGCCCCGTGCTGGAGTGTCTCGGCCTATATAATGTAATAAAGAGAGCGAGAGAGTGAACTTGCAAGTGAACCTGGCTGTCCCTGCTGCTTTATGATTAGATCTCCCCCAGAGCCAGCCTGGCTAGTCCAGGGAATAGTTCACACTCCAGGGACTGCTTTTAACATGCAGCACAGATGAGACTGCTCCCAGGCTGCATCGTGGCACAGGCTGCCAGCAGACTTCTGCTCTTCCTGTGACACCCAGGTGATCCTTTTAGACCTACACACATGCACATACACAGACACCCTCCCCCCCCCCCCCCCCCGGCCACCAGTTTCCCATTAGAAATAAAAAAAAAACATTTTTGGAAGGTGAGCGCAGCCCTCACGTTGTTTCAGGCGCTCTGAACTGGGGAAGAGCCCTGCACAGGCAGCGCTGATGCTATCTGAGGGCCAACAGGGCAGTGTACAGGACGGGAGGAGTTGCAGAGCTGAGTGCTGTGTTGAGTGGATGCAGGTCAGCCCTGCCCCTTGGCCTCAAGGCTGGGCACCATGTTCTGGTGCTTTATGTTTCTTCTGCTTTATGACATAGATGGACTCTCTGAGACAGCCTACAAGGTAAGTTTATTAGAGCTAGTGGCAAAACTAGGGGGTTTGGGAATGTGCCAGCCCAGTTCTGGACTTAGCCACTGAGGGAAACAAGAGACATAATACGGTTGTGATTCTACTTGAGAGGAAACCTTAAAGTTGGAGAATTCCTTTCTGCTCAAGACAGATGTTCCTCTCTCTGACTGCTGTAATAGGAAGCATTTCAGCTCCATGCAAAAGGAGCAGTGCAGGGAGAAAGCGGGCCAGGCAGGAGGTAGGGCTGAATCTGAGGCTAGCCAGTCTCCCTACCATCACCATGCTCACTTTAGAAAAGGGACAAATGAAGCTTTTAGGGCAGAAGCATGTGTGGACTGGACCTTCTGGCATGGGCCTAAACACTTCTGCAATGAGACTTTGCTGTGGCCTCCAGTACATTCACATTTGAGAATCCTCCTGGGCACAGGAGGGACCTCCTGGGACAGGAGGGAAGTCCCTTCCTCTTGCCCAGAGCTCTTCCATTCAGTGGCAGTGAAACCACCCAGCATCCAAGGTTCTCCAGGAGTCTTCCAGAGGAGAAGAGAATGGAGTCCATGACCCTCTGGAGTGCTTTGAACCTCCTTGCCTAACTGCTAGCTCTTCCTGTGTATCTCTGATGGCAGGCACTGGCAGAAATGCTGAAGGTCAATAACACCTTGAAGAGCCTGAACGTGGAGTCAAACTTCATTTCTGGATCAGGGATATTGGCTGTTGTTGAAGCACTCCAGTATAACACATCACTCATAGAGCTTCGAATCGACAACCAGGTAAAGCATGCACGAGTAGGAACTCTGATCAAGTAAAGATGTCCTGACTGTGGGAAATCAAGTGACTGGTCAAAGTGGGTGGTGATTGCCTGATGCTGCTATCACTTTGCTTTGGAGAGGTTTCAGCCCCTTGTCTTACTGCAGCTCCTGGCAGCTTTGCACTACTGTGGTAGTGCAAAAAGCTTTCCGTGTTCCCAGTGCTGCCCCGGGGCTGCAGCAATGCACTTGTCCAATATCACACCGTGCTCTGAGCTCTGGGTCAGGGGGCTTAAGTAATTTTAAGTCTTTAGTAAAACTGAAAATTTTATTATGAAGCAGGGAAATAGAAGGTACATGGCAGGAGAGGGCCGGAGCGTGTAGTGGTAGAGATGCCATGGCAGGTTAGGTTCCCTGGAAACCTGGAGGTAGAACTGAAGCAGCTAAGCTATCAATCAGGAGCCCTGGCACGGCGGACTATGAGGTCAAGATGAAAGGCCCTCTAGACTGCTCTGCAGTTGCCAGGCCCTCCAAGGTAAAGATTTTGAGCAACAGAGCTCGTGGGTGATGACTTCTGGAATAGTCAGAGCCACTTAGTTTATCAGGATCAGGCCTGCAGTTTATTTCATTGGCTAGAAATGCTGAATAAACCAATAGATCCAAAGACAGAGAGAGGAAGGGAAGATGGCAGATTTGATGGCTCAGTCTGAATCACCCTTTTACCTGACCGACTTGGCAGGGTCTGCACGCCAGGCTGCATCTCTAAGAAAGGAGGATAAAGACATGGGCAAGTACTAGTCACCTACAACAGTAAAACATTTGAGCTTCAAAAGGTTCAAGTGCCACAGGTTCCTGGGCATTGCATAGTAAGGGAGAAGCACAAGCTTCTGGTCCATCTCCAGGACAGTCAGTGGCAGCACAGGGAGTCTTCTGAGGGCTACTGTGAAGAGGCAGTCACCGAGTTAAAAAGCAGGACTGGGAACCACATCTGCCCTCACTTGCTTTTCTGTTTTCAAAAGAGCCAGCCTCTGGGCAACAAAGTAGAAATGGAAATCGCAAATATGCTGGAAAAAAACACCTCCCTGCTGAAGTTCGGTTACCATTTCACTCAGCAAGGCCCCCGGCTGCGTGCATCTAATGCCATGATGAACAACAATGACCTAGGTGAGTTGGGCTGGCTGCTAGCCGGTGAGCACTGAGACATCTCTCCTTTTGCATGCGCCTGCCTGTGGGTTCTCCTGGTGGGCTACCTGGGAGAAGGGCAGAACTGCTCATGTGAAGGCTCCCGTGGATGCGCTTGAATCAGACATCACCTCTTGAAGGGCCTGGTGATTCCTTGCAGCCTTCACTGACTGCTTCCTGATGCAGCAGGACCAGTGGCAGCTGCTGTCACCAAGGCAATGAAGTGTGCTCCATTCTTGGAGAAAGTGTGCAGCTAGACCTGCTGAATACACAGTGTTTTTGGCAGTAGCAGTGGGTCTTGTGTGGAGGAAGCGAGAGCTGTTAATGATGTGCTTTGGTACAGTAAGTGATATGGTATATGGCAGATGGGTTGTGAACTGACAGCGCTTTTGATTCTTGCCAGCTGTTTGTCTGTCTCTAGTTTCATTTCCACTTTAACAAGGAGATGAAAAATAGTAGATTTGAACTTTGAAGGCAGTGGGGCCCATTCCTCTACTTGGCCCATTCCCTTCAGTAAATCAGACTTAAAGTATTTCTGGAGAGAGGTGTGAAGCCATGTGGTTCTGAGTTATATTAATATCCCCAATGAAGTCATCAGAACTGCTTGTGAAGCAAAATGTGGGCAAGTTTGAAAACTGCTGTTTTAGCTAATGCTAGCACTTGTCTACAGGCTGACCTAGACCACTGGAAATCAGTCCAGCAGATCAATAGTTGAATGAAGTTAAAATAGCAGCTTAGCTGTGTTGCATTGCCTCACTGTATAGATGGGGTGACACAGACGTGACATGGCCAAACTCTTCTCAAAGTGGCAGACAAAGCAACAGGGAGGAATGGCCACAAGTTGCAGACCCGAACATCCAGTTGGCACATTAGAAAAAAAGTCCTTCTCCAGGAAGCTGGAGAAGCCCTGGGACATGGCACCGGGGAGGGTGGGCTTTCTGTAGCGCAAGGGTTTCCAAGCTCAGACAGACAAAGCCAGGGCTGCCCTGAGCTATGGCTGGGGAGAGCCCTGCTGTGAGTGGGAGGTGGGGCTCGGAGCACCAGAGAGCACCCCCCCCCCGCCCAACCAGCATTGATGATGAAAGAAAGGCCTGGTTAACAGGCAGGGTCTGAGAAAAGACCTAACATGTAAATGCCAGTCATGAAGAAATGGCAATGAACTGGACCTGCATATGGTTTACCAGTACAGTCTGCTGGCCTTCTGTCCCTTTATGACTCAACTTCAGGTTTGCAAGCCACAGCAAAATAGCTTTAAGTGGCTGTCAGGTAGATGATAAATATGTTTAAAAAAAAAAAATAAATCACGCTGGCTTCAGAGAGTACCATGCTCTTAGGATAGCATGGCCACGTGTAGAGCTACGGGCCAGTGCCTCAGTGACTACAAATACTGAGTATCACAGTTCATGCTGTATTGCTTTTCATTCTGGCTGCCTTTGCATTTTGGGTCAGTAGAAAGCTGCTCCAGGAAAGGCTTGCTGTTTTCTGCCTTTTAGAGTACAGCAGGCTTTGTAGGACCACGGAGTCCGTAGCATACACAGTAATTATCTGAAAGATACGTTAATCTAGTGTTTTAATTGTTCCTGCTTTGAAAGGGGGGGGGAGGAGTTGAAGTCACAACTTTGCCTTCCATGTAGCAGTTGTGTAGTTTGCCTCTTTGTGTTAAGATCTGCATTATGTCTGATTTGGTTCTTGTTTACAGCTCGCATTCATCGATGTGATGGTCTCTGGCAATAGCTTCTCAGCTCTACACCTGGACAATGTATAAGTATAGAAAAACTTTATTTTCCTCCCTGTTAGCAACAGCTCTCTGCTTGTGCACCACTCTGGTGCTCTCGCCTGCCATCACCTGCTACCAGAATGCTGCCAGAATTTGGTCTTGGTCCTATAGCTTCTGTTCTTTAAGATGTCCTGTCCAAACTGGCTGTGAAGGCTTTTATATTCATTCTCATGAACTAATTTCTACATCCTCTTTCCAGCTTTTTTTTCCCTTTTTTCCTTGCAAGTATTTCTTGAAAAATCGTGGTTGAAGCTGTCAGAGCTGCAAATTAACTTTTAGAGAAGATATGAGGCTCATGTTAAGATATGAGAAGATATGAGATCATGTTAAGCATGTTCAGAAGACTGGAGGCTGAAGTCAGAGGTTTAGATTAAAAAAAAAAAAAATCCATCTCATTTCTTAATTGAGAGGACACCACTGGGACAAACTGGCAAAGGAAAAACTGGCATCTGTCTCCTGCTGTCTTCACATCTGACAGTGTTAGGTGTCTTATAATAGAGATGCTGTAGCCAAGCAGACTACAAAGACAAAATTAGGTGAAATAGAATTGACTGTAAAATAAGGGAGGTAAGGCTGAAAGTAGCTTCTAGCCACGGAATTCATAGGGACAGAAATTTCAGCTTACTTCCTTTGAACTGTGTAAGTGTAAACTTCTCAAAAACCAACCAACCAAACCAAAAAACCCTGTTCAAAGCAGGAATGCAGAAGCTCCTGCTATCCTGTTTCTCTCTGGCAGAAAGTATGTCTCTGAAATTCTTTTCACAACGGGTGAGCCTGCCACCCACATGTTCCCCTTGCCATGACTGACTCCTCTTCCTCTTCTTTTTCAGTGAGGAAGAGAAGACTTGCAGAGCTGAACGGGCCTATTTTTCCCAAGTGCAGAACTGGAGTGTAGCTCCTGGCTACGGAGGTCGTTCCCGGTGATCTGTGCTACACTGTGGAAATCTAAAGGCAACAAGTGCCTTGACAGAGTATTCGTGGTGACTCGGTTCTGTGTTTTGCACTAACAGTTTAAATTAACTAGTGGCTGTAGTTGAAGATTTTATCCAGTAGGACTATTGTTGTTTTCTGTAGAGCTGGAAACTATTCAAGCCAGTAACAACCTGCCAATTTTAAGCAATCTTGGGTTAGCGTACATCCCAGTGTAAACGTGATTATTAATTAACCTAGGACCTAATTTTTCTATAAACTTCCTGCACGGTGTTTCATATAGTTAGGATGTGGTATGCATGAGTGAAAAATACTAGTTCCACACAAATTATAGAAGTATTAAAAAAATACTTTATTTTTTTTTTCAAATCGATCTCAAGTAACTAGAGAGAAGCAACTAGTTTAACAAGTACTTCTACTATCCTGAAATATAGTAAATGTAAGGAGTTGTGAATTACAATTTTTATTAACTTTTGCTAAGTCAGTTAGTTGGAGATGCTGTTTCAAATGCATCCTTGTTTCTTAAAAAAAAAGATGGATTTTTTCTCCCCACACAAATTAAAAGGAACATAAGGCCACCAATTACAATATAATGGATTCTCAAAAACCGAGCACTGTAGGATGGATTAATATCCTCTTATCCTATGCATGTCTGAGTAAAACCTCCCCCATTAGAGACACAGAGATGTGTCTCTAACGCCACAGAGATGGCCAAACTAATCAGCAGTCCCAGGGTCCTCTCTTCGAACTCCCACTGCCTTCAATTTTGTAATGTTATAAATGTGATCAGAGCCTTACCAGTCATATGTTAACTCCTCACTCTTCACTGTTCTGACTAATGACCCTGCCTAATGACCTAATTAAACGTGGTTCTACTAGCGATTGTTTCTCCTGCTACCATCCCTCACATCTGCATAAATGCAGCACTAAACAGCATGCCATAGCAAAGGTGTTGCTTGAAATAATCTGACTCTGAACTTCTGCTGCACACAGTCGGACAGTTTCTGTTAGCAAGTCTACTACCCATCATCTAGCCTGGGAGGAATTCCCCATAGGTTTATGTAGCTCTCAGACACGCAGTGGAAGGGACCCAGGACTATCCCATCCAAAACTCCTGCTGTTGACTTGGATGGGATCCTGCTTGATAGGAAGGGTCTCCCTGGCAGAAGTGCTCTCATACCAAAGCCTTACTCTTGCTCTGATGACATGTTCTAGCAGATGTTCTCACTTACTAGCAATCTGTCTGCACACATCTGTTAAGAGTGTTCAGCAGCCTTTACACATATTCCTGCAAAAGTCCCACAGATTTCAACAGAGCCTCTGCACAAATACCACAGAGGATTTGGTTCTGACCAATGACATTACACTGGCAACAACGTGGGAGACATATTTGGTACTCTTTAAATCTTAATAAACGTGTCAGCAGTGTCAAATAAAAAGCTTCCCTACAGCTTCCTTTTTTTACTCCGTAAGTTCCGTTTCAGAAGATGAAGCGTACAGAAGAAAAGGGCATGCTTATACGAAAAACAAACTGGCTGTCAAATAGCTCCTTCCTACCATATGCACTGCAAGGACATTAAACAGTCAAGTAAAGCATCAAACCAGAGCCACACAGTTTCAGCTAAGCCTTACACTCAGATTCGCATGGTACAAGCTCAGCTCTCCCACAGGCTTAAAAAGAACATTAGAAAAAAGCATCTTATGGCTGGGAAATCCTGATGGCAGTAATAAAGTCAGACATGCAAGGAGATGCAACCACCTGACAGGGAGCACTGCTATAGATCTGACAGCACCGTTTTGTCTTGAAAGGAAATAAAATAGCCCTTAAAAACAGATCCCCAAATTGCTGTATCAGCATCCAAACTAACTATGTGGTCCAAAGGTACATTGGGACTGCACAGTTAATGGGATCACTCCCGGGTCCTCAGCTGATCCTCACAGAGCTGCAAGTGAGAGAACGCAACTGAACTGAGAGTTGCGTAGCAGCAATGAGGCCACGCTGAGAGGCATGAGGCTTTGTGATGCAAGGCATCAAGCTGTGCAGCTGCGAAGCTACAGAACAGTGACGGATAGAACAAATGGATTCCTGTTTCATTCAAACAGCTCTTCAGGAAAAGGGGAAGAAGCCGTTTGGCAACTGCAGCCTCTGGCAGTCACAGCCAGTCCTGCTTAACTCCTGCCTCTCCTGCAGCAATGCCATACAGCACTAACGTGCCTTCTCTAAGGTATTACAACAGACCGAGGTGCCTGGGTCTCAGCACACTTATTTCACATTTTGCACTTATTTGTATTAATTTGACAAAAGTAAGCCAGAGGCCAGGATACATGGCTCATAGCTGACATGCAAGAGTCTAATGCTATATCTCATTCCTCCCCTCCTGTCTCTGCAGCAGTGGGAACCTGGCTGTCTGGGTCTCCATCCATTCATCTCAAACCTTTCCAACAGGTCCTAAGGCTCGTTTCTGCCTTTGAGGTAGACTGGCCACGTGCCAGGAGCTCTCAGTAGAACTGTTACCTTGTAACCGTGTCTACCATGTGACAGGCAGTTAGCTAGGTTCCAGCATTTACTTCTGTGGAATTAAGGGCCTCTGACATACAAGTGAAGAGTATTTGTGCAGTACTTCAAAAATTATGATGGAAGCACCAGAAGTTATTTATCATGTTAGTAACTGCAGAACCTTACATATAAAATTTAGTCTACCTTCTTGCCATTCTGTACTAAGAAATGATATGAAAGCAGCCTTCCAATGGATTACAGACTTCCTGATAAATTATAAAATGGTGGGCTTTTTAGCCTAATACCCCAGAAAAAGATGCAGCACAATACACAAGTTGGGGCACTTTCATCAGTGTTCTAGGCCAGGCCTGCAAGGGGAGCTTGCATGGTCTACCACAAATATTCCAGTTCTCAAAAGCACATAGGTAAGCTGGCTAGCAGAGCCTGGGAGGTAAGGTGCCAGGGGAGTCTGGATCCTGCCAGGTCTCCTGCTGAAGATGTCTGAAGATGTCTGCTGATGGGAGTTTTCTAATTGCTTCTCTACTTTGGATCACACTCAGAATTACTATTTTTAAATGCCATCCTGGAAAGAGCCACAAAATAGATATTCATTAGTTTCAAATTCTTGCTTCTTGAAAGGAACCGTTACAAAGACAATTGCTGAACATGGTGGCAACATAGCCGTTGCTGTTCATGGCAGCAACACTGGAAGTAAGAAGACGTGCCTTGCAATGGCTTTAACGGAATGAATGCCCTTGTCCTTATCTGCCAGTCAAGTCACCAACGAGGCCATGCTGAATTCGTAGCACTGTGGGAGAAGGTTACAACGTATATTAAAATAACACTGCCCTAACTGACACTAAGCAACTGCAGGAACCTGAGTAAACTGTTTTCTTGTCTTTAAAGGCAGTTGCCAGTAAAAAAATGATAAAAAAGTTAACGGATTTTGATTTCCTAATGACTAATAATTTAGTACCAAAAATGAGAGTAAGTTTCAAAGATCTTATTCAGTCATGACACGTCCCCCACACTATTAACAAAGCCTCTCAGTACATTCTACAGCATCAGGCACTCAAAGCAGCAGGCAGTATTTTGAGTTCCTATGCTGTGGATTCCAAAGTCAGAGACAATTTCTCCACTAACAGAAGCTGGAAATGGCATAAACATCTCTCAGCTTTTAAAAAAAAGCTCAACCCATGTTTACAAAGCACAAATGCTCCCCAAATCTTGGATTATTTAGCTTGGATAAATGATCTGGCAGTCTCCTTATAGCTGTTGCTGGCGTTTATGCACAGATGCCCGCTTTCACTTCGCTTCTAGTGCCACAATGCTGGTATTTTGGCAGTCTCTGTGCTCTCCTCTCTGAGTGTCTCAATTTCAACACGCTTCAAGCTGTTGATTTTTTTTTCCAGTGCAAGCAGAGCTGAGCCCTGGATATTTCACATACTGACAGGCTGAGGGATATCAACAGTTCCCGGGGTGGCAGAGCATCACAACGAGGGTTACGTTTGCTGCTAGTCCAACAGGTCGTACACAACAAGTGAGGCTGGGCAGACAGCGTCTGTGGGCAACGCACGTCCTCAGCCTTTGCTCCAGTTAAGGCAGGCGTCCTCACCCTGCCTTTAAGTAGTTTTACATGGGAGTCAAGTCAATGACTTCATGGTAAATGTTGCTTGCTTCACATCAGTAAAAAGCAAGTCTAATCTGGTCACACACCCAGAAATTAAAGCATATGCAGTCTTCATCACCCTAGCAGTAGCTACTGAAGCTGCACAATCAGTGGAGAAGTAAGACAAATCCACCTCCATACATGCACAACAATCAATTAGAGGAGAAACAGCATGGAATTGTTCTTCTGTCTCTTCAGTTTCTTTTGAATTGTGAACAGCTGTGTCCCCAACCCATTCTTCTGCAAAATCCCCAAGAGAGAAGCCACAGTGCAAGACTGCACCCAGGTAGAAAAATCCTGCAGCAATAGTAATGGATCGGCCACTCTGGTAAGTTACACTCAAGTAATGGACAGTTTTCAGGGCGTACTCGACCTAAGTGCAAGGTAGGAGCAAGACTTGCCAAGCCAACAAATTATGGTGATATCCAAACCTAATTGCAATAACAGAGAGGGATCTGGTTTTAGAAGTCCATCCCATTAGCCCAAGTATCAAATGTGAAACTAGCTGAAGAAACAGTTTAATCTTTTTCTGTGTCCAGTGTGCTTTGTGCGATATGTTCAATAGGTACCCTTGGCCGTCTCTTTGTACATTCACATTCCTCCTTAATTGTCTGTCCTGAAGCCCTTGAAGTCACCTTGAGCTCCTTCTCTTGACAAACAGGACAGCAAGCTGTAAGCCCTTTCTTGCGACAACTTGGGCATGTCAGGACGAGCTGCCGGCAGTGCTGGCTGGAACAAAGTTTATATTGGTCCCACAGAGTCCCACAGTATCTGCATGCTGGAGGGAGGAGAAGCAAAGTTAAGATCCACGTTGCCCCATCTCGTCCCCCTTTGCTGCAATCTCTCATTCAAGTGGCTAACCATCATCCTCCAGATCTTTTACTCCTGCTCTAGCCTGGTGTTCTAGAACCTGGCTCATTTTTAAATGAACTTTGTTTTGGATATAAAAAGCTGTCTCTCAGGACAAGCTCTATCAAGGAAACAGTGTGCACCGCTGCTTCTTCTAGTTCAGATCAGACAGATTTACAGCAAATTCTTGCTGCAGAGAGAGCAAAAGAGATAAGCTGGTGGCTAAGCCAGCACCCAGGAACATTGCCTGCTGGGGAAGGAGACACCATGAGACTCGTGGCCATCTGACACCAACGGTTTATGTGTATGGGGTGTCGTTTGTGGTCCTAGTACAGTCCTTCCACAGCACCAGGCAGGATTTAACTTTTAACAGAAAGCTTTTTTCACAATTCAGCTGCACCATCAAGAAGGTGCCTGCCCCAACACATCCCCTTCGATGCTTCTGTAGGGATGGCTGTGATGCAGCGTACGTTCTATTTCTATGCCAAGCCAGGTACCCTCGAGATGGATAGGGTAAATGCAGAAGAGGAACGGGAGGTTATGCTCGCAACGACGCCCATTCAGAAAAAAAAAGAACAAACAAAAAATCACGCACATACACAGCACTGATTCCTGAAAAATGGGCGAGAGCCAAGTTCCTTCTATCTGTACCTGGCAAGTGAAAATAGCTGAAGAGCTACCAGCCAGAGGACAGGGCGATATTCTTAACAACTTCAGTTAGAGGTCACTGGAATCCTACAAGCTATAGAAACTGTTAAAGCACAAAACAGCTAAGCGCTGTAGAGTTTAGTACCGCCACTTTCCCAAAGCCTAGCAGCCTGTTCTAGTATTCCGTGAGACTACTGGAGGAGACCAGCTGACAGCAGAATCGTTTAATGCTTTGGCCACTTGGCCAACCCCAGTCTGATCCGCACCACGGGCAACAAGTGTGTAACAAAAGCAGTAGTGCACGACGTCTTTTTAGGAGCTGAAGGCTCATTACAGTAGCCGTTCTGCAGAGGATGCGTCTTTCTATTGTCCCAGCTTTAGGGAATTCTGTTCAGTGACCCCTTTGCTCTTATTTCTGTTTTAGATGCTAAAGCCATACACCTGACGACCATTATGAAAAGTGGCAGCGCTAAGACCCCCAAGTGAGTAAGCTAAAGAACTGCACAGGCCCATTTGCTTCCTTTGGCAAAGACAGCTCTATGGCAACCCTTGCAATAGAGTCACAGCCTTCTGCACTTACATATGTAGTCCTACCTGAGATGATATCTTCATTGGAACAAATGGCATAACGATCGTCAAATACAAACAGCTTCCCCCTGTAGAATCCATCTGGAAACTCTTCCAGGTACTTGTGAATCCCACCTTTGAGCTGGTAAACCTCTCTGCACACTGCCTGTTTAAAGCATATTGGCAAAAAAGCTCTGTGAGACAGTGGCAGCAGGCCTGTGCCAGAGTGCCCAAAGCAAATGCTGAAAACTCCACAGGTCAAGGAGAAGCAGCAGCTTCTCAGTGACCAAACAGCACTGTGTGTGCCCACAACTCCAGCCAGCATCATGGAAGATTAATGGGCCGCTCTCACAACGCTGGCTTGTTGACATGAGCCCAAATGCACACTAACGGTACGGTTCGGAAAAGGGCAGACAATCTCCTTGGCTGTGAAAAGTTTGCTGCATCACAAAGAAAATGCTTTGGAATCTCTGTGAACCAATACTTATTCTGGCCTTACACAGTGAGCTTCTGTTGACAGGAACAGAATTTCTCAGGGTTCACACTGGTGCAACTGAAAAAGGGTCAAGGTTTAAGTTTCTAGAGAACATATACCCGTGCTGTTGCCCTACTCCGTGAGGGAAGGGCCCAGGAAAAGAGTGGAATGGAAAGGGGAACGAGGACAATGCAATGTGCTGGATTTAATTCCACACCACGGGGATAATACTGACTGGCTGATCTTCACCCCTCTGAAACGCTCAAGCTGTGCAGTAACGACCACAGAGCATAACCTAGACAGAGCTTGTAGGGAAAGATGTGAAAGCACTACAGAATGCTCTCAAGCCCTCCTAAAACACCACAACAACGGGCAGGGCAGACTTACAGGTATTTCTTCCCAGCAAAATGGGTTATATAACTTTTCACAGAGCAATCATTGCTGTAATTGTAGTCCATGCATGTCATTCTCAGCTGTGTTAGACTACCTCTGTCCTTGAAAGGTAGCATAAGGCAAACCTGTATCAGAGACATTCATCTCCCCAGTCTGAGCAGTTCACGCGCCACAAGAATTTGCCAGCAAGAGAAAAGAGCTGCCCTCAAAGCAGTCTCAACTCCCCGACAGTTGCGCCCTCACAGTGACATCTCACCTTGCTCCGTAGGTAAGCAGAGCCTCTTTCACAGCGGATCCCTCCTGTGCAGTACATCAGGACACGCTTGTTTTTAAAAAGCTCCAGGTTTTCATCTACATAGCTGGGAAAATAGCTGAATTTCCTGATATCTGGAGCCAGACAGCCCTGGAAATGTCCCTGGAATAACAACAGATGGCCACACAACTGAATACAGGCTGACTTCCGTGCCAAGGCCTGTGTCTCAAACTAGAGGAAGTAACAAACCTTTGGGCCAGAACATCCAGCGCACTGCAGCTGCTTTAGGCAGTTCCTCTGCAGCATTTACACATCAAAATACCTGTTAAAATCCATAAGAGGATTCTAGGCATAGCATTTCTCCTCATCCAAACATCTGGAGGGAGCTGAGCGGAACATAACTGTTATGGCTCATCCTCCCCCATGACAATATAGAGAGGGTGGAAGATGGAAGGATGCCCTCTTTTTTGACATGGGAAAAAGCAAAAATGCTGGGATATACCTTTACAAATGAAGTCACTTTTACTACAGGCTATATACTATGCACTACTAGTGTTGTACGGACCACTTGCTCTCCTTCCTGCCCCAAGCAGTATAAGCAGTCAGCCAGGCAGGCTCTGCTCGAGATCACTGGGCAGAGTCCTGTGCTGCTTCAAACTTAATCTGCATTTCTGAGCTGAACTCCGTACATATTCCAGTCAATAGGAACTCTTCTTCCCAGTCGGGTCACACCCCCACAACATGAAGCGCTTTCCCCAGCACCTGTAACACACTAAGAAACTGACAAACCGCACTTACTATTTTACTTTCATAGAAGTTTCTACAGTCCAGTAAGATAGTATCACTTTGTCCTTGATTAGCCTGAGACAAATATTGTTCTACTTCTCTATGAAACTCTTGAGGGGATAGATGGATTCCTTAAAAAAAAAAAAAAAAAAAAAAAAAAAGAAAGGGAAAGAAGTTTTGAGAAGCAGAGCTACAATACAACACTACAGAAGATCTCACCAACTTAGATTCTCCTCAGATTTCCAAATGTGACAGCTCACACAATTCTCATGTCATCCTAACCTCAACTAGCCAAGTCTATCCACGTTTAGGCTCTTGTTGGTGAATGCAATGCAACACTGTTCTAGGTGACAGAAAGAAAAGCAGACTGTCTGTATGATCCTTGCTATGTCCCCCTAGCAACCCTTACACTTCTTAAAAAACAACAAAAACAGATAAAAATATTTCCCTTCTCTTTGCTTGTTTTTTTGCTTTTTTTTGCTTGCTTCCTACTTTCAGCGCAATTTTAATTTACATAAAGTTTCTCAGCTTGCAAGTGCCATTGCTGATTTTTGAGAAAAAGAAATGAGGTCTGATACTTCCGGAAATACTCAACCATAGGGGAGGCTAAAGAATTTGATGTTACAAGAGGAATGTTTGACATTATGATCTCATTCAAGCCACAGGCTCTTGCCTGAATATCTCAGCCAAATGCTCCACCTGCCACAGAACTACCTGTTCTGCAGCACGAGTTCTTCCATCTTGTGCCAGACTTGCTTCAATCTGAAGAAATAATGAAATATTCCCTGGAGAGAGAACTTAACCTGGTTTTCCTGACACTGCGATGACAATTGTGAGCTGCAGGATTAGTCTTATACGAGCAATAAATGTTAATTAATCTTGGAAGTAAAACAGGTGAGAAATTTCACACCTGCACTGAAGTAATTAGACATTGTTCTCTCCAGGAGAAATCCCTGCCATAAAGGTATTAAGGAGCTAAACTGCCAGAAGCCAGTGTTCAGAGTACTGGATCCACTGCAGAGGGAGGGCATTCCTTGACAAAGGTGCATATCCAGTTCCGTTACTGAAGGACAGAAGTCACTTCTCTGCCTCTGTATTTCATTCCACATTAATTTAGGTGTCTCACTCAAGACCGCAAATTTCTCTAGAAAGCAGAGTAAACCATAATGCCAAAGCAGCTTGGACAACACAGCTACAAGACTGTGCTCTCTTAATATTGATCTCTCTGTGCCTGGAAAGTACCAAGACATTAAATGAGACTGCATGCAGACAAATGATGCACTGTATGCTGCAGTGAAATTGGCCTAAATATTCTGCCCGTTCTAATTTCTGTCACTCATCCCAGCACGGGCAAATCTCTCTCAGAAAGTCTCAGTGGAAAACTAGGGCCACAGAACAATTCAAGCTGGTGGGGACCTCGGCAGATCTCTAGTCAAACCCCTTGCTCAAAGCAGGATTAACTATGACCAGGTTCAGGACTTAGTACTCCCAGCCTGCTGAGAAGCAAATAACATCCCCCATCAACCCCCCCTTATCTTATTTTAAAAAATAACCCCACAGTCAAAATAATGGGAACCACCTTCACAAACTGCTGAAAAATATAGGGGAGGGAAAAAAAAAAAAAAAAAGAGGAGGAAAGAAACCCTCCCCCAAACTACCAAATAATGGAGAAGAACTCCAGAATCCCCTGGATACACCAGAAGACTCCAAGGGAAGCACTTCCCAATCAGCTTGCTTCTTCATGCAGGATAACCACAATGACAGAGCACTGCAGCTCTCAATACAGTATCATTTCTGAGCTGTCTCAAGCATGAACAGAATATTTAGAATATTAAGGTATACTCTTGCTTTGAAATGTCTTTCTTAATCGTTACACATAATTTGGCCTGGCCTTTAGCAGGTGCCCTATGACATATTCACTACTTGAAGCATGCCACTGTTACCCCCAAACAAGGTAGTTTACCTTGCTGATGTCACGTGAACTATTGCAGTTTGGCACAAAACAGATGGTTAACTCTGAACTTTTCAAAGCAGCTAAACATTTAGTAACCTATAACCCGGGCCAGCAAATTCTTTGCACCAGTAACTCTGACTACCAACAACAGATCAGTTTCCATTATCTGCTTCTCCCATGTCCTGGCCACTGGGCAGAAGAAAATGTTTTTGCTGAAGGTACTTCACTTTCACTCACCTCTCACCCAAGTGAGAGGCTTTATTTTTCAAATCAACTTACCAGTTTCTTTATAAGACACTTTTTTTGGATCAATGCCCATAGGTACAATTTCTTCAAATACTCCAACTCGAAGGTCTGGAAAACAGTGAGCTCCTCCTGCACTGCTCTAGGACATTAAACACAAAACTAATCTGTTGAAACGTTCCAGCCATCAAGATCATGATTATCCACTCAAATACAGTCCAGTCCACTTCTGTTTTCTAAGTCTTCAATAGAATATGAAAGGATCTCAGTGTCTGAGACAAAGAGACGTCTCTCCTGCCAAAATCACTCGTCTTAAATCCAGCGGTCAGGGAGTGGCCCCTTACCATGACCCAACAGACAGAGTCTTTGGCCCAGTAACTATTCAGTAGGTGAGACAGGCACTATTTGGCATCAGGTCCAGTCCCAGCAGAGTCACAAAGGAGTGAGCAGACCTAGAGAACTGATGCTTCTTATTTAGAAGCAATGTCATTAGCACCTCTCATGAAAAAATCATCCCCTTAAACATATATCTCACAAATACATCTATATATCATATAAACATACAATCCCTTCCAGTAACTGATCCTGCTGACACATCTGGGCTCTGCAGTTCTCTTCAGCCCTTCTGATCCCTGACACAAAGGACAGCTAGGCCTCTTGTCATTATACGTGTGAAGGGAACAGCACTGGTTCACGGGCTTAAAACAGACACAAGGGATGTCAGCCAGGTTTAAAATTTTAAAACTGCGGCTCCTGATCCCCGCAAGCTCGTGCACAGGATCCTCCTCTTTGGGGGCCTTGGCAATGCCTTTTTAGCAAGCACCATCACTGCAGGGGATAGGAAGCAAGAATTTCTGTAGGGCCAAGCCTCAGACATGACTTTGGCACCACTGAACACATAAACACATAGGAGAGTGCAATGCTGTGCAGCACTGGTCCAGCTCTCACTAAAGTCAATTTGCAGCAACTACAGTGGCCGTTGTATATTTTCCAAGTTCAAGGCTCATTTTTCACTCCTCTACCCACCCTGTCCTTTGGGCACGGGAACCTGAAACCTCACTTACTTGCATATACAGTATGCAGAATAACTGTGAGACAGAAAATAATACCATGTACTAACGTATCAGCGTTGGTGCCCAGAGAGATGATGCAGGGTTGGAGATTCTGCCAAGGCTCAGATAAAAGTCCATCCCCGTTTCATCTTCGCATCTGCACATCACCGTTAACTAACAGGCTGGATTACCTTCAGCCAAGCACAGCAGACAGTTAAAGAGCTAAGACTGAATCAGCACTGCAGTTCTATAGAGGGATTTTAGCTTCATGAGCTTCGCTAACTCCCTTTGATTTGGTTATTTATGGAAAATGAAGTAATATTTCCTACAAATAAAAGTGTCTGAAAGACCACGATACGAATAAAAGAAGCATTTTTTTCCCCTCAGAGAATGCGGTACCCATAGTGCTGGAGAAACGAAAGCCCACCAGAATATCATACAGTGCCACCTGCACCTGCTGTCACCATCTGAAGACAGCAATCAGCACATACGCTCAGAGACAGGCAAAAGTTAGCACCTGACTCTCCTTCCAGTCAGGCATTAACTTAAGAGTAGGGAGAAACCTCTTGACTCTAAACTGTGTATCTTCTTTAGAAAACTTCTGATTCTTGGAATCGACAGCACATCGCTAAGGACACCAAAGCCTGCATGAACCTAAACCAGTGGGCTTCTAGGACAGGATCTCAAAACAGAGTGAAGAGGAAAACACAGGAAGATTCTGCAGAGATAAGCATAAATAGTGATGCTTAGATTTCAGCAGTCAGGTTGGAGTAAAGATCTGATAACAAATAGTGGAGCTAGAGCATGCTTCCTCCTTCACCCGCGTGCAGCCTGCATGGCTTTGCAGCCATACTCATAGCTGCCAAAGCTTGTAGCTCCTGCTGCTAACTGCCACTGCTGCTTTCAATAGAAGAGAGACCTAAACAAAGTTTAGGAATCCCCACCTTAGATCAGCAGTGGGAGAACAGAAGTGCTAGAGTTTTATGCAATTTCTCTCAAGCAGCAGAGGGGTACTATCAAGAAGCAACAGGCTTAAAGATTAAGCACCCTGCATTAGCAACGTCTACACAAAAATTGTTTTCTCATACCTTGAAATCATCTCGACACAAAAGGTCTTTGAATAGCGGCTGGGCGAGCATAACTTCAATGTAGAGATTAGTAGCTACTTTGCTTCCGCCAACTGTTCCATTAATTCCCTCTGAAGCAACTCGTACCTGGCAGCCAGGAGGAGAAGCTAGGGTTAAGGTCTGATAACAGCAAAAACAGATCACAGTAAGATTAGCAAAATACGACCAAGTAACAAAAGGCAGACACAGAAATAGGTTCACAAAAGAGACAACTGAAGAAGGAAGGAATGGAAGACAGTTATAACAAAGTTGAGCAGAAAAAAAATATAATAAAAGAAAAACGGGAATAAACATTCAGTCATCACTTTCAGGCCGTTCCATAGGAAAAACAGCAAGAAAGTCAGAAAAAATTGTGCAATAAGCAGAGAAATGACGACTGGCTAACAGGAAAATCTTGCAGTCAGTGTTACAATTCCCACAGAAGCTTTGCCCATGGAAGAACAATGGCATTGTGCGTAGTCACTCAGGTAGCTAGAAGGAAAATGTGACTATGTGTAATATTGCACATAATATTAAATCCCAATCTGAGTCATTTTATCTACAGCACTGACAGAAACAAAGAAAATATCTGAGATGGTGGAAAAAAGTGACTGAATTAAAGGGAGTAAAGAAAAAGTAACTGGTTGGAAAGGCAAATGCTGCACCTGTCTTGGGGGGGAGGGGGAGGGAGGGAACCCACCAGGTAAGATAGCTGAGGGGAGAAAAAAAAAAGTAGTAAAGAAGTTAATGTATTAGGACATTAGGACATTTTACCCTCAGACCTGCACAGAAGCAGACTAAGGAAGATGCCTTCCTTTCTTTCCTTCTGAATAAGGAAGGCTGACTTTGCACATGCAGAACACTGAATCTGTTTCACTTTAAACAGCACCAGCTCCGGGGAAAAGTCACAGACAAGATGCATAATTGTTAGCTGAGTTAGAATATCATGAGAAATTTCTGTCCCAACTCTCGGGATACAGAAAAGTAAAAAATACAACAAAAAGAAGCAAAAAGAATGATATGAACTTTTGGAAAGAGACAAAGAACAATGCTTTGATGGCACAGTCCATCCTGTACCAGAAGATTCAGACGCAGCCCATACAAATAATTTCTACGGAGCTAGGCTGCAAGTGGCCGATACGAATGCTCAGAATACAACCCCTCCCACAAAAGTCAGAAGAGGAACTAGAGGCCTGAAAATAAGAAACACAAACAACAAAGCAGGCATTAGAGAAAAGATTCTGGGAACTGAAAATCAGAGAGGAGGAAAAGGACGAATTCTGTGATTCAGAACCGGAGATGCTCCAGCCAAGGTAAACATGTCTGCCAGTATCTGCAGTGCAGCTGGTTGACTCCAGCCTAACGACACGGTTAAATTTAGGTTACAGAAGCCAGTCTCCCACCATTGGCACAGAAAGAGAGGCTCCTTCACAAGAAAGTCAAAGATGAAGTAGTTTCCTGCTCTGACTCACCCTCTGGAAAAGACTTTCTCCCCACAGACAGCCTAGGAAAATCAGTTTCATAAGGCTATGGTTCACCTTCATCCATAGTCCCAAGGCACCAGCCAGGTGAGCCAGCTGATCTCCTTGGGTCTACTCTCCAGAGAACGAAAAGAACAAAGTGGCTGTGCAGGAATGAGTGGTGCTATCCTGTGGTTTGATCCAAGGTGTCAGCTATTCTGTTCTTCTCATCTGACAGCACAGGTTACAACTTGGCTGTCCACGTGACACATCATCCTGCACTAAGCAAAGATGATGCTCTTCTGTAAAAAATACAAGTATTGCTTAAAGCCTTACCTTGCCAGTCAGGTGGAGATGTTGGCACAGAGCCTTTTGCCAAGCACAGAGTTTCTCTGGATCCTTTACCTCACAGTAACAGTAATAGAGAAGTACTTCTCCCTCCTTGCTGCCCACAGCAGGGCAAAGGAAATAGGGAAAGGACGTTAGAGTTGACAGCACAAAAGTATCACGTTACCCTCAACATTTTAAAAAGCAGTCAATTATCTCCTGGCAGATATAACAACGACAAAAAAAGTTAGTACTTTCAGGTTTGACCCATTTCCAAGACACAGAAATACAAACTAAAGACAGCTCCCACCGTCCCAGTTCTTGGGACTAGCTACAAAATGAATTCACCTCTCTGGCAAAGGACATCCCAGATTCTGATTTCTTTCAACATACAAGCTACAAGAACTGTCTTCTGGGCTCACTAGTGTCTCATTAGCTGCTTAAGCTGACAAACTTGTACGCTAGGAATTCATGTTCTTGAACTACCTAAATTTAAAAAAGCTAAAATTTTCAGTAATATGGTGCCCGACTGCATTCCAAGGAGTGCAAGCTGGCTTCTCTTAGTCAGGAAGATTTTCCTGAGCCTGCTTATTCACACCTAAAAAGCCTTTAACCTGCTTGAAAGAGCAGAGAGAGGGATTTATGCAGACTGTACCCTGCTGTTTTACTCTTTCCCGTTACTGCCTTTCCTTGCCGAGGGCCTGCTTACGGACACGAGCTGTCAGGGAACACCAGCCCGGGCGTTCCACTTTTGACAACGTGGGAGAAACGCAGCTCTGGGAGCTCGATCCTCTGACGTACCATCAAAAAAAAAAAAGGGGGGGGGAGGGGGGCGTATCTACTCTTGTATCACCACAGCAGTAACTTTCTTGTGCTGTGCGAGCAGTTGGGGAAGGAATTGGAATACACTGAGGGGCTGCGGGTGGGCATCTACGCCTCTTGAGAAAGACCAAAAGGCAGAGCAGGTAAGACTTGCTGTGTACTTTGAAAGTGGAGCTTGCCTGAAATTCAATTTAAAAAACCAAGAAACAAAAACAAAAACAAAACAAAGGTAGCTGTACTGGCAGAAGGTGATGCGAAGCGTAAGCGAGCTAACCCCTCTGCCCCACCACCAGCACCACCACCTCCCCCCCCCTCCCCCCCCAGCTCATCCTCCCGGCCGGCCGCGGCATCTCCTCACCTCGTCAGATCATCGTGGCTAACGTGGCTCGTGTCCGGCAGCCGCCGCGACACCTCGGGGCCGGGGCCGGGGCCGGGGCCGGGGCCGCCCGCCGGCTGCTCGCCCGCCGCCGCCGCCGCCTCCACCTCGCCCGAGTGCTGCGTGGCGACGTGCCGGTGGACGCCGGCGCGGTCGGCGAAGGCCTGCCCGCAGCACTGCCACCGCCCGCCCTCGCCGCCCGCCACCTCCTTGGCTCGCACGAAGAGGGAGAACGCCTGCAACACAGCGCGGCCATCACCGCCCCGTCCGGCCCGGCCCCCTCACCCCGGCCCCCTCGCGGGCCCGACCGCGGCCACGCACCTTCCTCCGGGCGGAGGAGAGCTGCTTCCGGGCGGCGCCCGCCGCCGGCTGGCGTTGGGGCTGGGCCGCGGCGCTGCCGGCCGGCGGCGGCGCCGCCTCGTCCTCCGGCACCATCTCGGCGGCGGCCAACGGCCGGTGGCGGGGGTGGGGGGAGGGGGGAGCGCAGCGCCGTCGCCCGGGAGACGCCCCGTGCTAGGGACCGGCCGCAGCTCCCGACGCGGCGCGGGGCGGAGCCTCAGCGGCGCGGGGCGGGGCCTCTGCGCGGCGCCGCGAGGGCGGCAATTTCGCGCCGGTCCCTTGCCCGCTTTCCCGCCCCGGAACTCCTCCACGCGCGCCATAGAGCGGGGAGCAGAGCGGCACCCGGCTCCCCGGCCTCTGAGGGCTTGTCGAGGCGCCGCGGCAGCCGCTGCCCCGGAAGGAGAGGCGAGGCGAGCCGGAAGCAGGCGGTAGAAGGGCCGCGTTCCTCCTCGGCGCGGCTCTTCCTTCCTTCCCTGCCCCCTCTCACCTGCGCCGCAGCGGCGCGCGCTCCTTCCAACCGCCGCCAACCGCTGCCCGGCCCGGCCCGGCCCGGCCCGGCCCGGCCGCGCCGCCATGTCGCGGCGGCGGCACAGTGACGAGAGCGACGGTGAGCGCCATCTCCTCGCGGCCCTGGCGGCCTCTTCCCGGCGGCGGGGCCCGGGGGCGCCCGGGGCGGCGGGGAGCTGCTTGGGGGGGGGGGGTATGGACCTCACCGCCGGCTGCGGGGGGGAGTAACGGAGCGCTTGGTGTTTTGGAGCAGGGCAGCCCCACAAGAGGCGGAGGACGTCGGAGCCGTCGGAGATCGAGGAGAGGCTCGAGTCGCTGATATGCAGGGTGGGAGAGAAGGTATGCGGGGCGCTTCTCTGTGGCTCTGAGGTGCTGGGCCCCGGAGGGCAGCGGGGGGCAAACAAGATTTATCTTCCTTCCCCCCCCCCCCCACCCCGCCTTGTATGGTGTTATATAAGAGTGCTTCATTAGCAGCTTTTCCTTTCTTTCTTTCTTGCTTTCTTTCTTTCTTTTTAATGTTTGAGATTAGCTGGGAAGTTTTCAGGTGCCACAACATCAGGTGCCAAAAAGGGAACGTTGTTAAATGCCCATGTTTTTCCCACACAATGATACCGTATCATCAGTGAAGAGTTAGCGCTCTGTATTCGTGAATTTTGTTTGCTGTTCCCAGTTTTCCAGGATCTGGGAGGAATTACTGAGATGTGGCTGTGGCCTGAGTCGCAAGTTCTGACTTGGTTGAGGCTCCTAAAAACGTGTGGGAAAGGCTAATGACCCAAGTGATGGGGCATGTATATTGTCTAAGGCAAAACCAAACTATGAAGGTGTTTTGTTTCACTTGATATCGTTAATGTGTTGCTTAATTTTGTTACCAAGAAATCTTTGAGGCAATGTTAACTCTTGTCTCACAGGAGATGTTACAGTTCCCTGCTGGGGAGGTAGACTCACACTTGCAGCCGTTCTTAGTGATCTCCGCTCCTTCTTCCTAGCCTAGGAGAGCAATTCTGTACCACTAACGGGGTTGGAATAGTTTCTCTCAACAAGAAGATAATGTAGAATAGTGCTTTTACCTGATTTCTTTGTTTTCCCACCTATGAGATAGGGATGGGTTGATACTGCCTGACTGATCAGGAGACTCTCTGTTCTTCCTTAGAGTACTTCGTCCTTGGAGAGCAACTTGGAGGGCCTAGCTGGTGTTCTGGAAGCTGATCTACCAAACTACAAAAGCAAGATACTAAGAATTCTGTGTACTGTGTACGTATGCAGAAGGTCTGGGAATCTGGGAGGTGTTTTCTTTTCTCTGCTCAGTGGAAAAGTTTAAGTTTTTAAGGTGGCGTAAGTGCCAAGAACAGTTTTTAGTTTTCAAATGCTGCTATAACTTATGGTTTATCTTGCTCCAAACAGAAGAAATAACGAAATAAGTTTCTTAAGTAGTAGGTATAATTCAAGCAAGTTCCTCCTTTTTAGTACTTTCACTTGAAATGAGCACAAGGCATGAAACAGACAGAAGTTGCTCTTCAGTTGCAATGAGCAATGCAGTGATGCTGGGTAACACTCTCTTTCTGAATGAAATGCTTAAAGTACCAGAACTACTAGCGGCTAATACTGATTCAGTTTTATTGTCTTTTGTTTTCATGTTGTTCATTCCTTTTCTCTGGCAAGGAGGTGCTCCTCTCTTCAAAAGCCCGTTCTGTAGTGGGGGAAGATGGAAGAGCTGGATGTAAGCTCTCCCATGGTTAACTGTACTTCTTCCTCTCCCTAGGAAAGTGCAGGAGCAGAGGTGCCTGTGTCAGGCTCACAAGAGATGTGCCCAAGGAAGGGGTTGTGTCACGTCTACAGTAGTATATAAAGGAAGTGGATGGTGGGGAAGGAGAATGTTCTAGCACTAGCTCTTACTACTGCACTAGCTCTAGTTTTATAGACACTTTTCATCCATTTTGTAGCAGTTTCTTAATGTAGGACAAATGGTAGATTCACTTCCCATAGCAGTAAGATGCTTATGAAAGTATGGCATTAGTTTACATGCATACAAAGAAGAGTTGAGGAAAATGAATTATTTACAGTACATCCCAGCCTTTCTAAGCTACGCTGTGTGTAGAATCAGCCACGTAGACTTGAGAAACTTGGAATCAAATTTAACCATGTAACTTTGTACTGCTGTCATGTAATCTTGCTGTTGCTGTATAACAAAATGACTTTTAAAATGACAAAGTTGAGACAGCTTGCTAAATGTAGCGTAAATTCTAACACTTTCATTTTATTTGTATATATAAATACACACACATATATGAAATAACATCTGAAAATACGAATCTGGTATTTTCAGAAGTTTCTATAAAATTATACATTTTGGCGATCTTTAAAACGTTGTAATTAGAAATCACTGCTATCGGTTATTCTAGACTGATGTCTTCTCCTATCTTTTGTTTTCAATAACATCTGTTGTCTAAGTTATATAGGTTTTGTTGATTCAGTGACTACAGCTGCAAGGATCTTAAAGCATGACTGCCACGCTGTTTAGACCACAGTTTATACCTTAATACCCACCCAAGTGGAAAAAACTAAAAAGGAAATACCTTAAATGAAGTCGCAAGTAGCGCTTGCGTTCTGAAGTGATTGTGGTTCTGAAAAAGATTATCTGTGAAATATTGTCAGCTGGATAGAAATCGAATATCAGGCTAGCAGTTTTTATTTCAACCTGTAATGAGTTGGAAGTTAAACGAAGCACATTCTAAGGTGCTATGTAATTGTCAGTTGTCACATGGTGAGTGAACATGTAATGCAATGTTTCTTTCTTTTCTATGTCAGCGCACGTCTATTACCAGAAAAGCTTACTGTTTACACAACACTAGTTGGGTTACTGAATGCCAGGAACTACAACTTTGGTGGAGAATTTGTAGAAGCCATGATTCGTCAGCTTAAAGAATGTCTGAAAGTCAATATGTATAATGAAGCTGTGTATTTAGTAAGTGGCATTTTTCACATCTTTTTCTCCTCCTCCTCTTGCTGTTACTCCCACCCCAACTCTTTAAACTGATTTGCTGTTCCTTTTAATACTTAGAAGAGCTGGAACCCTTTTTTGTCTTATAGTCCTTTCTGGCATCAGCATGCAGCGCTCTGCAGATGTGCCAGGAGCATTTGTGTTACGAAAGGTTTCTCCTTTCTAAATGGAGAAAAATAATACTACAGTTGCAAAACTGACTTCCAATTGCTTATTTGCCATGTGACAAATCAGCTCACAGAAAATACAAGCTGCTTTCCCTCCCACTGCCCCCATTTGTTCTGCAGTCAGATATGAAGGACAGGTGAAAGACATTCATTTTTACTTGTGTTCAAAGGTGTATGTTGTTCTTGTGGTTTCCATGGGGGAGTGGAAAAGAAAATGAACGATCTGGTTCTTAAGAGCTGTATTTGACTGTTACCAGGCCTATGTTTTCATGCTGTTAGCAGGGGATGAAGATCAAGCAGGTAGTTTTCAGCGCAGTCTCTCTTTGAAAGCTCATTTACCGATGACTGAGACGGTGGCAGTAGAAGGCTTTGCTAATCTCTGGCAAAGACTTTTCAAAGACTGTTCAGTGCAGTGGATCTCACGAAAGTAATAGTGCTGGACGTTTCTTCATCACAGTTGCTATTTGAGTGGTGAACTGTTTCCTTAGTCCAAATTGGTTTCCTACTTTTTTAATTTTAGTGATCTCATACCATCCAGAATAGAGACACGCCTGGGTTTCCTTCTGTAATAAGAGCCAGTCTGCACGTCCTTAAATGCGTACTGGTGTTTCCCACCCTTTTTTAAGTAGAAATCTTGTGCTTGCAGTATTACTGGCGTGAAACAGACTACAGATATTATAAAGAGCAATATCCTTGACAGTGCTTATGGGGCTTGTTTTTCAGGGTTGACAGATGGTTGTGTACAGTATGTGGTATTTCTGCCTTCGTAGTACTGAGTACTATATTTTTGTTGATGGCTGGTTTCAGTAGTTGGAGTAATGTTTATTTGCTCTTGTGGAGTCAGTTACAAAGATCTCACAGCTTTTTTTGTTTTTTTGCTTTATTAACAAAAATTAATAAAACAAGGGTTTTTTTTTCCTTATTAGGTTCGTTTTCTATCTGATCTTGTGAACTGTCATGTAATAGCTGCACCTTCAATGGTAGCTATGTTTGAGAACTTTGTGAGTGTGACACAGGAGGAAGACGTACCCCAAGTAAGCAAAAGATCTGTAACCTCATCTACTGTTGTTTTCACAGTCAATTGTATTGTAGCATTGCTTCTGTGTTTATGCTTAGAATAGGGAAGATTTAGAGGTAATAATCTAAAGGAACTTTCATGTGTAGGTTCCTTAGGAGCTGGCTGGTAAAAGGAGCCTGTAGCAGTTAGAAAATACATGCATACAATAAGAAGGCTTGGTGTTCTATAGTGAGGTAGCTGAAGTGAATTCATTTGACCTTATTTTTGGAGTGTTTAATGCCTTTTTCTGGCCACCTTTTCTGTGCGGTTGTGATACATAGTTAACCTGCAGAAGGACCCCAGAAGTTATAATCTCTCTCTTTTTTTTTTTTTTTTTAATATCTTCTTATCATGTTTCAAGTTAAATATAGCATGTTTCAAGCAGGACTATATTTTTCATGGTTTGTCAATCCAGCAAGCATAACATGGGCTATGAGAATTGAGTTTAGCTCTGTGCTTAAGCTTCTTAAAGAAGATTAAAGTCATGTTAAGGTCATCGTAACATGTAACTTTCACTGCCTGTCATAGGCCTATCTAGGAAGAGACAACCAGTAAATCATTCTGCTGATAGATATGATCAGAAGAAAACTCAGTTCAACTGCAAAACTGTTTACAAAGAATTCTTCCTGCAGCTTGGCAGCAGTAGCTTTGAATGACTTGAGCATTTGAGTAAGAGACTTTTTGAAACTTTAAACTGCAGTTTCCCAGGAGAACGTGTCGAATTCAGTTTGACTCAAAACTTTTACGTTAAACTGTGCTGTGTAAAAAGGAACCTTGTCAAATAGAGGCACAAAAATAACAAAGTAAAATCCCTTATTCTTATCATGGATGCCTTTTCTGTTGTGAGAGGAATAGTCTGATACACTACATTTTACTGGCTGTATAGCAAAAGGTGAATTGATATTGCCATCGTTTAACTGACCTTTTTTTTTTTTTTTTCCTAATCTCCATTATTAATAAGGTTGAAACAAGTCAGTTGAGCCAAGAGCTGTAACAGACTCTTAATTTAGTAGTTTTGCCCATGCAGTGTTTAATTCAGTGTCTTGTGAATGCATCTCCAAATATGCTGTGTGGTAGTTATCTGTCCTTTGAAATGTGCTTTCATGTTGTCAAAACAGTCTGATGCTTGCCTTTAGGAACTTCCCCTGACAAGTGGCCTTAACTGCAAGTATTCATTGCTCCTTTAACTGGAGCTGTTTTTTAGGTTCCCAAAATGTACCGGTTTTGCTAATGTTTGACTGAAGTAAATTTAAAATGGGATGCTCGTCTGAAATATTTTGTCGCTTACTTGTATACTTAGATTTCGTTATTTCTTTCCTGTAGGTGCGATGTGACTGGTATATGTTTGCGTTTCTGTCATCTTTGCCTTGGGTTGGAAAGGAATTATATGAGAAAAAGGATGCCGAAATGGATCGCCTCTTGTCTCAGACAGAAAGCTATCTAAAGTAAATTGTAACCCATTAAAAAAAACTTATTGATATCTATACGATCATGGATTAATTGCTTTGTTTATTGTTCATTTACAAATACTCTAAAATCTTAGATATGAACAGTTCTGGGGGGAAAAAAAAAAAAACCTGGAGTATAGAACAGATTGAGAGGTTTTTGGAATTTAAAAAAGTTTAATTCTCTCTCTAGTGTTAGTGTAGGTTGAAAGTCTTATTTTGGTCGTACTGGAGCACCTGCAGGTATAATTGTGCTTTGAATAGTGACTGATTTTGTTGTCAAAGTATTCTGCAGTGTATCTGCTTTTTGTCTCGCTATTTAAAAAGTTAACGCTACCGTCGAGATACGGTAATAGTGGTATTTTATGTTTACAAACCAGCTGTTTATATGTTATAGACTTCAACTGAAGAGATGGAATAGTAGTAGAACTGCAGTAAGAAAACACTGCTGTCCAAGGTCAGCCTTCTAAACGTTAGATTTTATTTCCTGTGTAAACAGGCGCCGCCAGAAGATTCATGTACCCATGTTACAAGTTTGGACTGCCGATAAACCTCATCCACAGGAAGAAGTGAGTGGACTTTACTTTGCACTCTTTCAAAAAGTTTGAAAAACATTTTTTGGCTCAAGGGTTCTTTTTCAGAACCGTAAAAGTAAAAGGTGTTTCTAAAAATGTTAATACTTTTGCATTGTCTCCTATTTGTCATTATGCCCAATGCATTCTAGGTAAGGAGTTCTCTTCTAAGTCTTGGGCCTAAATTAGAGGTTGTATTGGGTGAGTAGGAGATTGTTTTGTTTTTGCTGATGGCTTCCCTGAGGAAATATTACTAAATGAGGAATGGTTACAAAATGGAGTATTCTTTTGGGAAGTGCAGCGATACGGCTTCATGCTAAAAGGACCTTTGTGAGAAGCAGAATGTAATTCCTTATCCCTTAATGTTTTCCCTGCAAGAAAGAAATCATTAGCGTTTTTTTGTTTAGTTGTTTTTTTGTAGTGGCTTGGCTTTCTCAGCTCTAGAAAATGCTAAATAAACGCATACAAACTTATGAAGCAGTGACTGTGCAGTAGTGTTTCACAATTAAACCGAAAATATTGGAGGGGAAAGGTGATAAAAGCAAATTCCATTCCAAAACAGCCATATCTGGTGTTTTTATTTTCCGTCTCCTCCCTCAACTGTTCTGAGGACAAACTTAATTGGAAAGCATGATGAGATTTAAATTGATCTGGGAAGTTTTGGAACATGATCCTTTTACATTTTGTTTGCGGTTCTGGTTAAATCAGATACCTGTTCTTGCATTCCTAGTCTTAGCAAGAGTCCTGTTTATCATAGTTTGGAGAAATAAGCTGTCCAATTATGACCGACTTATCAACATGTGCTCTGCCTACCCAATATCTACATTTCCTCATTTAGTTCAGTAAAGGAGAGGTTAGCAGAGTGCATTCAAGATTACATGATACGCAGAGTACCATGAGCATGACTCCTCTCTTCAGGTGAACTTGTTACTAGTTTTGTCCGTGTCTTGTAAGGTCTAGTAGTCTTCAGTAAATACAAACCAATTGCATGTAAAGACGTTTCTTGTACTAATTATAACTTGAAACTCTCATTCAGTAAGGCCACAGGCTCTGGGGGTCTGTGGGACCCTCCCTACTGCCCCAGATTTCTTGGACTACTTTTGGCAAGAACAAGGAAAGCAACTAAACAAAGCAAGCCTATTGCCAGTTGTACAGGTGTCTATGCCGTCTCTGGGAGGTGCTGGAACTTGCAATTGTGTTAGAAACTGTGGCAAAAATATTTAATATTCAGTATTGTAATTGTCGTGAGTGTGCAATAATTGGTAGTTGTGATCGCTCTGGGAATAGCATGGCAGTCCTGCAGAATGTCTCTTCAGCTATAATATTGATATTAGGTATCTTTTAATACCAGCAATAAGCGTTGACTGAGGTAATGTTCACAGCTGCAGTCAGTCTGTGGTCTTGCTGACAGATTGAGACGGCTACAGTCTGCTTGGATTCCTGGGCTGCATTCTGGTGTTTAAAACCTTGACTGCAGTTAAATTTTATTAACACAATGGTGTGTGGAATTAGGAGCAACTCTGGTGTGTAGCGTTCTCAAATTATTGCTTGGCTTCCTGAATCAGATGATCTGTAATAAGCAGTTTAAGCAGCTGTTTTGTTTTTTTTCTGAAGGTAATATGAAATTTAAGAAATGTTTTTGATAATCCAAGAACCTGCAAGATTTGTTACAAGGATCAGCGTATCTGATGTTTCTTATTTTTTTTCCTTCAGTATTTAGACTGCCTTTGGTCTCAGATTCAGAAGTTGAAAAAAGACCGTTGGCAAGAACGACACATTCTGAGGCCCTACCTGGCTTTTGACAGCATTCTTTGTGAAGCATTGCAACACAATCTGCCTCCGTTCACTCCTCCACCTCACACTGAGGACTCAGTGTACCCAATGCCAAGGGTTATTTTTAGGATGTTTGACTACACAGATGATCCTGAGGTATGTGGTTGCTGTGGGAGAGAGGTGATTTTTACAGCCAGGGTACCAAGGCGATATTGGCCAAATACTGTCTCCCTTCTCCCAGAATGGCTGGTGGTTTGAAGACACAGCAGCCTTAGGTCACTAGGTAACTTAGTTAGCTAAGTTACCAAACAAAGCAGATCTGTGAGGAGAAGAACTTAAGTGGGGTTTTTGGATGCTTTCACTCAAAATGGCTGTGTTGAATGGCTTCTCTAATGGATTCGCTATACTATGCTCATATAACTGCATTCAGATAGCAGCGTTTTCCATTATATTGCTGACTTTGGTCTTTTCTCAGCCTAGTTACCTACAGGACTGTTTCAAGACTGTTCTGCAATATGCATCAATGTCTTTCATTGGAGGAGTATACAACAAAGGAGTGATTGATTGGGTTAGATCAAAGGTCTATCTGGCACAATGTTCTATCTCCAGCATTGGTCAAATGCATGGCATTTGCACAGCAGAATGCGTGTTTTCCCCCAAGTAGTTTCCTACCTCCCTTTGCCTGGTACGCTGTGGCTTAATTTGATGACCCCTGATTTTTGCAACAAAGGAGACCGTGACCTGTGTTTTCTCTACTCTGCCCACACTATTCCTGACGTTGTAAGTCATCTTCATGTTTTGGCTCACCAGTATCTTTTCCAGTCTGCATGGGAGTAGCCTGCCTAATTGCTTCTACGCAGAATCCGTTCTGTACTCTAGGTCATTTTTCTCGTATTTCTCCAAACTTTTTCTAGTTTGGCTGTATTGTTTTGGGAGCAGGTAAGGAGGAGAGTGGAAAACAGGACAAAAACTGCACACAGCATGGAAGAGCTGGTGGATACTCCATGAACTTACAATGACGTTCTCTTATTTTGTTCCTTTCCTTTCTGTGATGAATCCAATATTAATTTTGGTTTTGAACACTGATCTGAGGTTTGCATGGAGCTCTGTTACAAGTGGTTCCTCCGTCCTAAACGGTACAGGGCAGCTGAGAGATCAGTGTGTTTGTGTGAAAGTTGGACTAATTTTTCCACCTGTAAATACAGGTAGGATGGTGTGTTAACCATGATACCACCATGAACAGTGATCTTTAGTGAATTTTTTTTTTTTTTTCCCAGGGCCCTGTCATGCCTGGCAGTCACTCTGTTGAACGATTTGTGATAGAAGAAAACCTTCACTGCATCATCAAATCGCACTGGAAAGAGAGAAAGACTTGGTAGGGAGATGCTTAGGGCTGTGGGGCCCAGCACCACTTGTACTTATTGCAGCTTCAGTAGCATCAGGGATAAGTGGAGCCCAGCACTGGTCACCCAAGAGCTCAGGATTAGAGCATTTGGAGAACTATAATTAGTGTGTGGAATAATGTAAGGCTGTAGGATCCAGGGGAACAGGGGTTTCTTGGGAAGGGAATTCCTAGATAGTCTTGGATGTGTGACAAAAAAAGTGCGTAGGCACACAAGACTATTCATGCGTTCCACTGCAGAGAGTGTGTTTGTATGATGTTTCCTGGAATTTTGAAGCAGTTGATTTGTTCAGGCATAGCCAGCCTTGAACTGATTCCGTCTGTAGCTGGTCCTGCACTGCAGTTCATAAACCTGCTTTTGCTCTTCCTCTTGTTGTGTTCTTCTCTTCAGGGTTGCACTGCAGAAATGAACTAGCTCTGGGGAGCTACTGCAGGTCCAAACAATTTTATTAGTTTGAATTCAGCAATGCTAGAAGTAGTCCAGCTGCATTTCTTCATTTCTGCCTGAGTAATTAACCTGATGTGGGTAATTGATAACCCAGATGATTTGCTGCAGATAGTCCCCTCTATCATGCTTCCAAGTAGGAGCTACCAAACTTGGTATACAATGTTTAAAAAAAAAAAAAAAAGACAGAAACATTGTTTTTTACGTTGGATGCGATGTAGGTTTTTGGGTGCAGCTTTTTGAATCAACAGAAACTAGAAATCCAGAGTTGTTGGAAGTCACTGCAGCGTGTGTGGGGGTAGGTTTTTGTGTGTTGTTTTATTTTTTTAGTTCTCTGAGGAAAATAATACTAGAGGGAGGTTTAAGAGGTGCCAGAGAGCCGGAACTAAAATCAGGAAAGTAGCAGTTGTTTGCTTGGTAATAGCGATAATGAGCTGATTAACAGATGAAGCGTTTGTAGCCTGAGGATTTCTGATGTAGCCCACTAGTTTAATAGTTGAGAATGACTTGAAAGCAGATCTGTTTTTTGGAGATTTTTTCCTCTTCGTGTACCAGATTTGTCTGTTAGGTGTTAGTGAACGTATGCCAGCATTCAGATCTCCCTGACTGTTTATGCAAAACTGCATTTGACTTGGTATATTTTCAAGGGAAGTAACTGAACAGAGATAAAGTATGTCCTTACAATCCATAGTTTAGGCAATACTGGTATGATCTTGTGCTGTTTCTGTTGTAAGCGTTCTGTGGGTGAATGGACAGTCTTTGGAAGAGTAGTTGATTTTTGTGTGCTTTGCAAGGTAAACTCTTGCGTGGAGTTAAGCTTTCCCTGTATCTCTGCTTGATGTTTATCATGTATGCAGTGTTGTGTTCTAAACTAAATGTATCTATTATTTTGCAGTGCTGCACAGCTGTTGAGCTATCCAGGAAATAACAAGATCCCCTTGAATTACCACATAGTAGAGGTATGCGTTTTATAAATAACCTCTCTTGTGGCTTCTTTATTTTCCAAGTGACGCCTCTCAGTTAACAGCGTGATAAAGCCATTAAATTTGCTTTGATTTCAGAGCCTTTCCGTGCTGAGTTAAAGGAATGGCTTAAATGAGCAGGTTCCATACAGTTGAGTGCTTTTTTCCCCCCTCTCCCCCTCTATAACATGGTGCCTAGGAGCCTTAATCAGGTGAACAAGATCCCTTAGTGCATTGCTATAACAGGTTGTAGTGTTTCTCAGGCTTTTCTGGAAGTTTTAAATATGCTATTTGTTCTCATGTACAAGGAATTTGTAAGAGATGGCTAAGTTTGAGTTGCTTTCCGTTTTTAAAAAAAAAAAAAAAAAAAAAGGTAAAATAAGTAGGTGACTAGTAAGCGAAAGGGCATGTGGAAATAGGCACAAATTAAAATACAGGATATTCCATCCAAATATCAGAACAATCTTTTTTTTACTCTGAGGGTGGTGAAACATTAGGACAGGATACCTGGAGAGTCTGTGGAGTCTCCATGCTTGGAGATATTCAAAACCTGACTGGATACAGCCCTGGGCCACCTGCTGTAGTTGACCCTACTTTTTGAGCAGAAGATTGGAGAAGACAATCTCCAGAGCTTCCTTGCAGCCTCAACTGTTCTGGTGATTCTGTGTGTGAACCTTTTAAGTCACTTGGAATGACTGTGTTACGATGCCACTGAAAAGCACTTCCAATAAAATAGTGGTGTGTTTTCTTCTTGGGCTTCCTCCGTATTGAAGGATTTTAAATAAGCATAATATAGATCAGAAGAGGAATGTGGGTTTTTTTTTTTTCTTACTGCCTCTTTTCAAGGGCCTACTCTCAAGATGCAGAGCTGTGTAAAACTTCATTAATTTCCATCACGTATTGAAAAGTTCTAAGAGATTTCAGTAATGGTGGCAACTTGTCGTGTAAAGGCTTTATGAGGAACTAACTAAGTAGGAATTTCAGTGCTTATTACAGCGATCTTATGTAGAAGGTTTACCTTGACAAAGGTGGGATTGAAAATTCATCTTTTTACCCTAACACCAAATATTCTGAATGCTGTAAAGCTTACTTTTTGTCAGCTTGGTTGTCTTTTTGTACTCTGAATTCAGAAGAGAAATCTTAAAATAAACAGTGCCTTTCCGTCTTCACATCAAAGCATCTTCTCTGACTGTAAACCCTCAGATGCTGCAAGGGATTGTATGGCTGGGTGCTTTATGCTCAACTGTACATTACCTTCAAGGAATATTGTGATTCCTGATCAAATATATTACTTTTAGGCCTTGAATTCTTTGATTATTCAGAAACTCATAGGAAGTGAAAATAACAAAGGTTTGTTTAGATGAAATTACTGGAAGAAAAGTTTGGTGTACAAATTACTGGACTATAGCTGTCACAGTTTCCTTTTTTTACCCACAAGTATTTGGAATTTTTTTTAGACTATTAACTTTATTTCTTGCCCCGACTGCTCATTTTGATTGAAAGTACAGCGGTTTTAAGGCTTAGTGTGGATTTTGCAGACTTCATTCATTCAGCTTACTGCTGTTCCCTTGTAAGGTTTGACAGTCAAGTCAGTGATATGTTACTTTCAGCAACAGTTTGCCTAAGAGTTCCATCTGTGAAATTTCCCTTGCTTGGCAGAAAAGCATGGAATAATAGAAGTAATTTGGTCTAATAAATTTGAGGAAAGTGTTATTTAAGGTTTGGAGTGTAACAGTAAGGCAGAAATAAATGTAACTTGAAAGTGCTCAGTACTTTCCTAAACGTGTCTGCTTTTGAGATCTCCACGGCTACGTCTCAAAGTTTGTCAGGCCAAGCACAGAATGCTCTGTGCTAGCTAAGCCTGTGCAAAGCACTCCAAAATGTGTCCCCTTCTTTCAATAGCTTTTCAGACATATATGTGGATATTACTGGTATTTAGGAACAGAAAATGTCCAGACAGTGTCATTGGGTTGTTGGAGTGGCATGGCCTGTTGTGCTTCTACTGCTTTTGTAAAGCTTACGCTTTACAGAGCTTGGACATCTAGGTCATCAGTGCCCTTGTCTTTCTCATGGCCTGGTTCTTTTCAGAAAATGTTATACAGCAGTTTGGAGCGCTCATCTGAACATTTGATAATGAGCATCTTAGTGAATTTCAGAAATATGATTTTCAGCACAGTCTCAGGTAGTAACTTGTCACCCAGTTGTTGCTGTTTCCTATCCTGAGAGTAGGAGCAGTTTTCTGCCTAGGAGGGCTCCCCCCCCCCCCCCCCCTCACTACACACACCATATTTGTACTAGCAGTATGTCCAAATTCTGTTTTAATAGAAAGGTTTTCCAGCCCTTCCAGCCTCTGTAGGCTTTTGAGTGCATCCTTGTAATAAGAAGTTCTAGTCCCTGTTCGATTCAGCTTTTCATGGGTTGTCTGTGAAGTCTACAAATAGATGTTGATTTCTTACGCTAGTAAGATTCTTATATACAGTTTACTTGTTTAAACTTCAGTCTCTCTTCTATGTTTATTCAGAAGTTGCTACGGAGAAACATGACTGAGTATAATGAATCAAAGTTTCCCAATGCCTTTGACATAGTTTAAATCTAATTGAGAATGGCGTATAAGCTAAACGGAAGTTCAAACATGAATGCAGTATAGTCCTCATTGCTTTTAGTCCTGGTGGACTTGCATGCTAAGACTGTAGGCCGGCTTGAAGATAAAACCACAAATGCTGACTGCAGGATTGTTTTTGTTTTTTCTTAAAATGATCCTCAGCCAAGGGCTTCAGAGCAAATATATTTGCTGTTTGAAATACTGACTGCAGTTTTCAGTTGAAGGTTGTGGCTTTATTTAGAATCTAAGCACAGGTGTAATTGTCATGCAAATAGTCTTTCGTACTAAATGCTTATATTTCATTTGACATGTTTAATATTTCTGTTATTTGTTAGGAACAGGTGGTTTGGGCTTCCTTCTTTGCCCAGCTCATGTGTTAACACTGCATTAGCTCATGTTACAACTGTATGGACGCTTCTACATTTTTTGGGAGTATTTGTTGGATGTAACAGGTGTATATTCTGGGGCTATATGCAGAGTTAATATGAAATGATGAGGGCAGTTAAGGTGGACTGTATTTAATTGCTGTGCACTGTTAGCACTGTCTTTGCAAGTTTCTCTATTATTCCCGGAACGTGATTTTGACAGAATAGAATGGATCTGTTTTTGGTATGCAGTTGCTTAAGAGTGATTTCACTGTTCTGAAGCTGAGGGGGTTGTGTTGGCCGAGTCTGACTGTGGTCTGCTTCTGTGCCTTCTTCTCTTACAGGTAATATTTGCAGAATTGTTTCAGCTTCCATCTCCACCACATATTGAGGTCATGTACACAACACTCCTCATTGAACTGTGCAAACTTCAGCCTGGCTCTTTACCACAAGTTGTATCCTTTCTGTGCGCCTGAAAAGCATTTTAAAAGTGGCATCTTTATTTGTTTTGTTTCGCAAAAAATGCGATAGCAATAAATACTGGCAATAATATATTTTACAGCAGCTGCATTAAACTTCACCTGTAACACTTAGGTGAAGGAAGCATAGCCCACTAACCACAAGTCTGGTCTTCCTTAGCTTGCCAACTGGGCAAACTCTTCAGCCTCCTGGAGGTTGTTCTGATACTTTCACCTTCTCAGTAAGTCCTCTTTTAGCCCAGAGATAAAGTGCCAGCTCTCTTGCTTGTCACTGTACCCGGTTTAGATCTGGACAGTGCATGGTGTGATTATAGACATTAGAGGAAGTTACATGGTTACAGGCTCAAAGGAAAAGAAGTGATCCAGAAGAGATATTCTGTTGCAATGACCCTGTTAATACTCCTACTCTTTTTTTAAGTATGAAATAATAGTGCATGATGTTAAGTAGCTTGCCTGAGTTCACACCCAAGTGGACAAGGAGCGTTTAAAAGGTCAGTCATCTGACAGCTCCACCAGGTTATCTAAATGCTGAAGAAGGAAGAATAACTCTGGGCTAATTCTGAGTATTACAGTGCCCCTGGGTTTTTTGCCATTTTAGGTAGTACTTTTAGATCAAGCTACAGACTCTGAGAATGGAGGATTGTTGACAGGTGCCTATCCGCTGTTAATTTCATTCCCAAATTTTTCTTCTGCTTCGTGGTATCACTCACTGTGAATCTCATAATCTCAGTGATTAAAGCTTGGTCTAGTCCTAGATTTGTGTTGACCTCTGTGCAGTAAGTGTTAATATTTAACAGGGACGCCATGACAAGGGACCAGGGGTTCGGGGCTCTTTAGATAAGGCTAGTGTAGACATACTTTTTCAAGCCTTTAGCAATAATCAGAGACAGTTTGGTGTAAGCATCGACAGCAGCTTGTGAAGCTAGAAGGGCTAGACTACCGAAGTGTTCTCTGTAAGGAGACTCGTGCTTTTTCATATCAGTGGAGTTTTCATTATCACGTGATGGGATTTCCAGTTTCCTGTACAGGCAGCAAAAGCCGTCTCATTGTAAGAATGGAAGAAAAAAAAAGTTTAGATTAGGAGACAGGTAGTACTTACTGGTCTACGTGCCTTCTCTGCCCCTCTCACCCCTCCCCCCCCCCCTTTAGATTTACTGTGATTTACCAGATTTTAGAATAGACACAAGGAGCTATCAGTAGGCAAAAGTGATGAAATTGAAAGCAGTAACATCTGATTTATCTAATGCTTTTCTGTTAACCTTAATAAAAAAAAAACTTTCAGCTTGCACAAGCCACAGAAATGCTCTACATGCGTTTGGATACAATGAATACAACCTGTATAGACAGGTAAATACATATTTTGAAGATAGTAGAAAACGTTTTTATTTTTTGTTGTGCGTTGGGTGTTGGTACATCTGTGAACGGAATCATCGGAAATCCTTGTTGTGGTTCTTTGCAAATGCTCTGTACAAAATGGGCTGTGGACTTGGGCCGTCTAAAGAGAGGGTATGAGACTTCTGCTTGCCTCTCCTTCCCAGAAACACTCCCCTGAGGGTTGCAGGTCTGGCCAGCTATACACCACCATTAAGATCTGTGACAGCTTTTCCACGTTCAAACCCTCTTCTGTTTTATCCTACTCTGTCTGCTCCTTATTGTTTCTTAGAAGTGGGTTGGAAATGGATTTAGGGCGCACATGCCACCTAGAGGAGGAAAGTGGTGGTGATTTTTTTTTTTTGTCTTTTGAGTGAAATGTACGTTATGTAGGAGAACTATTAAAAACTATGCAAATCTCCTGATTCATAGTAGGTTTAAATTTTATTTGTTATTTTAATGTCATCCGTTCGTGTTGTGCAGCAGAGGAGGAGAGACTGCCTGTGTGTCTACAAAGGCTAGTTTCTGACTCTCTGAACTCAGTCTTCTGTATCTGTCAGCATAGATGGCTGTATATTGCTGGGATGGCTTCACAGTGGAGAATTTAGGCTTATCTTTGACAAGCAGAAAACATAAGAAAATCTGAGTGAAAAGCTTGCACTTCTGGTATTTAGTGGAGCTTTTTTCTTTTCATAAAGGTTTATTAACTGGTTTTCTCACCACTTGAGTAACTTTCAGTTCCGTTGGAGCTGGGAAGACTGGTAAGTCTGTCCTTTTAATTCAAAGTTGATATTGCAAGTTCTTTAAGCTGTCAAACATATCCAGCAAATGTCACAGTGGAGTGGACCTGTTAATTGCTTCCTCCAACTCTTTGGAGATCTCTCTCTTAACCTGTTTACCACCATTCTGTGGCAGATTATCTTCATATCTTTTTAGTCATTGTAATATCCCTGGGTAACTTTGTGATGAATCTCAAACCGGTACAGGATTTCCCTAAACAGGGGAAATAAAAACATGATTTCCTTCTTGATTTGTCCTGTCCTCTGTCAGTTGTTACAAAATTTTCCAAAACAGCTTGCCTTTAATGACTTGCCTTGACTCTTCTTCCCTTTGGTTCCTGTATTCATTGTTTAATGTTGCTCTCTGTCCTACCCTAAACCTTTCATTATAACAGTTATCCTTGTGGCCTTATCTGTTTCTGCTTCCCCCCCCCCCCCCCCCCGCAAAATCTTTGCACCCTAAGTTCCAGCAGACCTGGCCCTGCCATCTATTCTTACGCCAAATCCTAAATCATACCTTTAGCAGGAGATCTGTGCACTCTCTCAATGTCTAACCACAGCTTCCCCACAGCTTTGCATTCCAGGTACTGTGCTGTAAGCTTATGTTTATCCTGTAGCTCTCCCACATAAAGTAAGGTCACCTGGGATTAAGCCCTCCCTGTAGTCCCTGCTGCTTCAGCCTGCTACTGTCCATGCTTTCCGTAGCCCAGTGTGCCCAGTTGTCCTTGTGGAGAGGGTTGCAGCAGTTTTCACTCAAGTTCCTTGTGTTGTCCCCATGTGGATGTAAGTGCTTGCCCGTTTTCCTAACATACGTTTATGTTGGCTGACCAGGAAGCAGCCTACGATCAGTTGTTTTTTCTTTGCCCGAGTGCCCTTTGCTGGGAACACTTACGTCAGTCTTCTCCCAAGCTGACGTTTTTCACAAAGTTTTTGAATGTAGCTATTTGAGACTTTTCTTTATCTGAAATGCATTTTGAACGTCCAGAAGTTTGGAAGTAGCGTGAGGGAGGAACAGAAAATGGAATGACACAAGGTTTGTTTCCCTCGAGAAAGAAAAAGCAGACTGACTGCAAGACAGTGCTTTTTAATTTTAGGGGGTAGGGGAAGGGGGGGGGGGGGCTACTCTACACTGTACAAAGATGAGATTGTAAGATTGATAATAGCCAGTGAGGAAATAGGGATAAACTGCCTCATTATCTTAAAACTGCCTACACTGTGAAACGGTCCTAAGCAGTCTAATTATGCATAGACAGTAAACGTGTTGTACCTGCTAGACCAAGCCAAAAAGATTAGAACACGTTCCTTTGCTAAAGGTATTGCATTTTGTTCCTTTGACAGGTCAGATTGTCTTACTCAGGACCTTGAAAAGCCCAAACCCAAATTTGTGAGAGAGGTTTTAGAAAAATGCATGCGGTAAGTGAGGCTTCTTAACGTCTTCCTTTCCTAGTTGCTTTCAAAGCAAAGGTTGATCCTTGCTTCCGGATACCGTCAGGTTCCTTTTAGCTTGACTCTTGTCCTAGGCATATATGTACTGTCAGTTTAGTTTCAGTTAAAAAGGTTTAGTCTGTTTGTACAACTTTATTCTGGATTACCTGCTGTGGGACACTCGCAACGCTAATTCCAGTAGATTGAGAGAGAAATAAACGGAGCAAATGGTAATGACTAGGTTATGCTAGTTATGCACACTTACAGTTATAAAAAGAGGCAGAGAAAGAAATAGATTTCATGCAGTATTCCTGAAAAATATGGGTCGTTCACAGAAATAGAGGGGACTGAACGTTAAGTCGTTATAAAAACTAAGAGTTTGATCTCGATTCTTCTGGGTGACTCTAATTTTCATTGACCTTTCTGGGGAAAAAAAAAAAAAGTACAAGAACGCTGAGTCAAGACTGAGCTTAAGGTTGTTGATATGGTGGGGTATAGGAGGGAGAGAGCAAAGTGTTCGAAAAGCCTATGTAATTCAGCACCCTGCATGACAACAGTCACCTGTTTTTCAGCAAATTCGATACAGGAAGCATGAAAATATTGTGCTACAAAATGAATACGTTTTGCCTGTGGCGTTCCTTCATTTTGCTGAAAATTCTAGTAGTGAAATCAAACATTTGTTAAGAGTGAAATAAGCTGAAAAGTGAAATGAAGACCTTTTTTTTTTTTTTTTTTTTTCCTGCGTTTAATAAAGCACTTTACTAGTTGCCTACATAGCGTCTTAGTCTTTTGCACAAAGTATACTGCCAACTGGCTGCTTAATCTTTTCACAAGCTTCCGAATTAATTGTATTGAGGATGAAACACCAGTATCAAGGAATTCAAACGTAAAGTATTGACTAGTAGGTTTAGTTTAGTTAGCTCTTACTACCCACAGAAACTATGACTGCACGAATAAACATCCTGACTTTTGTTCTGTGAAAGTTAAATGTAGGAAAACCACTTTAAAGCAATGATTTGAGTTAGCTCAAAGGTAGGCCCGTTTTAATTCTGCTGCTGTGAAACTCGCTTTTTCCAGGCTCTCCTACCATCAGCGAATAGTAGACATTGTTCCTGCAACCTTTTCTGTACTCAGTCCTGCAAATCCAGTGTGCATTTACAAATATGGAGATGAAAGCAATAGTAAGTATTAAAGTTACTGAGGGGTCAAGCTGAAAAAAAAATTGTGTTTCAGAGCAAGGGAACACACAAGATTGAGTGTAATGTCAGTTGTCATGAAGAATACAGGTGAAATATGCTTGATCTTGATGTAGGTAAATAGACTGTATGTGAGCAAGTAATATAGCTTAAGTTTGGCTCTTCCTACTGTAATCGTCTTGATTACCTTAAAAAAGAAAAGAAAATCCGTATATGTGAACTCAGTCTTGCTGAGGTGGTTGGGATACAGCATTGCATTGCTTGTCAGAAGTCTAAAATTGGAAATGTCGTCCATTTTCCTTGTTCAGGCAGAATACTGCGCTCAGAAGTCAGCATAGCAAAAGATAATGTGGACTTGTTTTGTGAAGTTCAAAAAACAGTGGAATGTTTTACCAGTAAACTTGGTTTAATGAAGCGTACAGAGGCAGCAGAACATGTGAAAGTTGAGGTAGAAAGAGACTTTGTTGTTGTTGCTCTTCTTATTGAGAGCAAAGACAGTCCTAACCATAAAGGTATCATCCTCAAAGACACAGCGAGAAAAATAAGGAAGTACTATATGTTTAGGAAATTGGATGAAACTGGAGCAGAGCTTTAGAAAAGAGCTTTAGATTTATTGGCCTCAGCTCTAAAGATTCTACCAAAGGCTTAAATTTGACGTAAAAACTAGGAGACCTGTTGAGCAATATTATGGACTAGTGATGTGGCCTGTGATATTGAGAGCAGCTAGTTTTAGACATAGCTAGGAAGTGCACTTGCTTCTCTGAGAAACAAACTGAGATGTGAATTCTTGCATTCTACGTTTCTGACCTTTTTGCTTTTGTTTAGGGTCTCTTCCTGGATATACTGTAGCCCTCTGTTTAACGATTGCAATTAAAAATAAGGCTAGTAATGATGAAATCTTCAGCATTTTAAAAGATGTGCCTAATCCAAACCAAGATGACGATGATGGTAAGATTTCAGCTGTTCAGCTGTATTGCAAGGCTGTTACTCCTTTTGTATCTGATTAGCCATCCTTTGTTACTGTGGGTGTGCTGGTTAAATTAGCTGCTGTATGTTTTTCCTTCTAACAGTTGTTTTCAGTTTAGCACCAAGTGGAAACGATGCACAATTGGTAGGGTTTGTTCTGTGCGTGTCATGTGAAGAGGCAGGCCCGTTTTGCTTAATGGAGATAGCGCAACACTTGATGTAGTAATTATCAACAGAGGAAGTACAGAAGAATTTCACGTTCTCCTTGCCTTTGGCAGCAGAGCACAGTTCATGCTGTCAGCCTTGCCTCTGGCACTGAGTGCTTGTGCCCTTCTTCAGAGCTCACCTCCTCTCAACACGGTCCCATGCATGGCAGCCAACGTGCTGACTTTAGTTTCCCATAGGTAGAAATTCACAATGGGACTCCACTCAAGTTCTTTATAGCTTTGCAGCTAGAGACAAAGCTTGATTCCTAAAGCCTGTGTCTTCTAGATGGCCGGAAGGAGTTTGAGAAGTGATCTTTGAAAGCGGATTGTATAATTCAGTTTTATTTGGAAGTATTCTGCTACGCAGGCAGAAAGCAACAATGATTCAGGTTTTGCCTTGGCAGCCGGTACCATCTTTTTTGATTGTTTTCAAGGATCACCCACTAATCAGCGTTCTCCTGCCTGCCTGTCGTCACCAGCAGGCCTACAGCAGTGTCTAGGGGAATTAGCACCGTTCACCTCTAGTACTCGCATTTACCTCCGCCCAACCTTTGTACCCTAATCATCTTCAGCTTCCCCTATACTCATCCACTCTCCTTCTTCAAGGCCTACCAGCCTTCCAGCTTGATGCATAACTCTGCAGCTTCTTTGGCTGTCATTCCCTACTGCTGTCCGTCAGTGCTGTTATATGATTGCAGTGTGACTGTGTTTCTGCTACCTTCTTCGCTTACCTGGAGTTCTTTCTGCATATAGTCTCCATGACAAAATAGGAGTGTGCAGATCTGCAGCTTTTAGAAAATCTTTGCCAACTCCCTGCTCAGCATTGCCAACCCTGAATGCTGAAACTTGGTCTTTTGTGAAATGGGTTAAAACCATAAGTTGTCTTTTAAAGTTTAGCGTACAAGCTTTACTTACAGTACTTATTGTTTCAACTTTAAATAACTTGCAGATGAAGGATTTACCTTTAACCCTCTGAAAATAGAAGTTTTTGTTCAGACTCTGCTTCATCTTGCTGCAAAGTCTTTCAGCCACTCCTTCAGTGCCCTAGCCAAGTAAGTGCCATATATTATTCGGGGGCTTAAGGAACTATTTAATTCTGACAGTGAAATGCTTGATAAAAAAAACAGATCCACGATCTTCAGCAGTGTTTTAGGTGCTCCACAGTGTAACGTGGTGGTATGTTTTGGGAGAACTAGTGACACTGTTTACTGAAAGAATAGTAGTGTAAATGCTAGACTTGCATAGGTGACTGGAGTTCACGAAATGTATATATCACAGCCATATTGTCTGTATTTGGGCAAGGGTTCTATAAGTTTTAAGAGTCTCACGAGTAAGAACAAACAGATCAGTTTTGGTCATATCTGTGCATATTCATGGTCTTGACCCAAGTGTAGTTCTGTAATTTAGTTTTTTGAGAAAAGTAGTATATTACGATTCTGTGTACAACGGTGAGAAATATCTGTCATGTACTGAAAGATATTTACTAGTATTTGGATTAGATTTGCAAGTAGGTATTGCATCCTCTTAATGATAGTTTTTAAATCAAACAAATGGGACACTTTGGCACACGAGTCCATTTTAAAATCACTCATTTGCTGAGCGTTTGGAGGAACAGGTTTTATCTCCTTACATTGGAATGGCTCCCACTGCAACATCTCATACTGCCAATAGGATTCAAAAACCTTTAAGTAAGTAAGTAAGAAAGAAGACATGAACTCTTTTAAGCAGCCTGCTATAAACTTCTTTCCTCTACCAAAGCAAAATAAAATCCATTCTAAAATATTTTGGAGCGTATCCCTTAAAGAGGTGCTTTGACTTTTGAGGAATTTACCACTTTAGCAAAATGAGATGAAATAACTTATTTTTAATACTGTGTACCTGGGAGATGCTCTTAAGTGGTCTTAGTATATAGGAGGCAGTCTCACATGTGTGTTGATGAGTTATCTGTAAGTGCAGATAGAAAAATATGTAGAGTCGTTACAAAAACCTTATTTTGTCTGTACCTGGAAGCCTTGTAGAGACAGTGTTTATAGCAAGCAGTAGATAGGCTGCAGTTAGAAATACAAGAGGCAGGGTGCTGTGAATACTTAGAGCTAAGATATTGTCGCTCCAATATTGGCAGCCCCGAGATCAAGAAGAGCCACCCAAGCTTTGTAGTTACATCACAATAGGCTGGGTTGTGAACGCTTAATAGCAGTCAGCACACTCTGCTGAAAATAGAGGTTCTAGCAGCATTTCCCTTGCTGAGGGTGTATTGGGTAAGTGTCTGAAGTTGCACAGAAAGCCATATCAAGAGCAAAGTCTAAGATTCAAAGAGAAATTTTGCTCCAGCTGTGTATGGATAAGCACGCCAAGCATGACTGTGTCTCCTGCTTTTCAGAGTATGAGGAAAGGTAGTCCAGTCGCAGGGAGCAGATTTTTCATTAAGATTTAAGTTGCTTTTAGGAGCTGTCATGTCTCTGTGGCATCTTTAGCTTAGGTCAGTTACATTCTTCAAGGGCTAGTTGTTCAAGAATTGCTGCAGATTGGCCAAAAGAAATCTTGGGACTATCTAAACCATTTGCCTCATGTCTGCTGTTTTTTTGACCTGGTCACAACCCCTCCACTGACTACTTATATCTATTGAAAGGTTTCATGAGGTCTTCAAAACACTTGCTGAAAGTGATGAGGGGAAACTCCATGTCCTGAGGGTTGTATATGAGGTTTGGAAGAATCATCCACAGGTAAGAGGTTATAATGCCACATCCCTTTGTGGGTTTCAACTCCCAAAAGGTAACACTAAGTTTTTTTTGTTTTTTTTTTTTAAAGTTTGCTTTTTGTACTTAAAAAATATGTTGTCTATTCTCTGCTCTTAGTTGAAGAAGAATTCAGATTGTATTTCCCTTTGATAACAGTGTCTAAAATGAAGACTGGGCTTAAAATATATTCTTCATTAGTGAGGCCATTTCTTCCTCAAAGTTTAGTGTAGGAGAGCAAAGGCTGTCGTTGTGACTCATGGCTTCGTGCTACGTTTGGCTTACGAGAGAAAATTTCTGCTAAAAACCTGTTCTGTTTAAAATTGGAATACTAGAACAGTCCTGTGTATCTCACAAGATGTAGAAGTCTTAACACCAAAGTAGACTAAATTCTTATGAAAGTGAAAACTTGGTTTTTTGGGGCTTGCTTTCAATTACTAGTGAAAGCCATGCAGTAAGCCACAAAGATTGTGTTGGAGTTCTGCGTGGGCAGAGTGAGTAGACCTGTAGTCAGTAACTGTTCAGAACAGAGCAGTCTAACAGTTCAGTGATTAAGTTCATTCTTGAGCCAGAGGAAATGACACCCTGAAAGACCTATGAAAAATGCCTTGGTTGTTTAAGCTCTTCGGTTTCTTCAGTGGTTGTTGCTTCCCTCAGCTGTCATTCCTCTGTAAACGGCAGTGGATAAGGAACTTGCACTGAAGTTGTTTACATTAATTACTTCTAGAATCTCTCACTACTGTGTTTGTGTTATATGTTCTTGTGTTTGAAAGCTCCTTTCAAAGCTGTGTAAGCCACTCTTCCAGATGTTATCTGAACACAAGAGACAATCCTTGTACTTGCTCCTGGGCCTCAGGTCCATTGTCTAGGGTTACTGAAGGGAGAAACTTAGTACTCTAAAGTCAGGACAGTTTTTCTGGGTGCCTAAAATAGAAGTAACGTCTTCTACAGGTATCTTTAAAAGAGAATAAAAAGAACAAAAGAGCAGTTTTTTTTTTAATATATAAAACTTCCACCCAAAATGCTGTCCTTCAAAATGCGGTCGTTACAATCTGACTTGCTTTTTGCTTTGTCACTTACCTGGATCAGAAAAAATTACGTTACTAGAAGCTAATATCCATATATTTTTCCCCTTCATTCCTTTGTATGGCAGCGTGACTAAAATGAGATGGAGGTTTCAAACCCAGGCGGAACCATCGTGTTAGATTTTAATGAAGCATGCAAAAATTGCATTAAAAATGTCATATAGTGAATTTAGGAAGGTCTATTGTTTAACTTTCTCGTGGAACTTAAACTTTCTATTCCTGCATCAGCCTTATGCTTCTGATCAAACACTTTACTTTCCTTGGGTTCACGATCTCTCTGGCACACAGAAGAGATGGTATGTGGACAGCAGGACACCTACCCAGAGTCTGTTTTCATATCCTTACCCCTACTTCAGTACCTGTGATCTAAAGCCTACCATGTAGACAGAAATGTGTCTTCTAAGTTGGTTCAGAGCGTCAGCGGTGTTTGCGAGGCATCTAACGCTTCTGAACGATCTCTAGTGCAGAGGGTGATTTAGCAATAAGAGTCAGTAGTTCCTGGACCAATTTAGTAAGGTTGTGGTGAGGTTCTCATGAAGAGAAACCTTTACATTGAGATGGAATGATTTCCCAAAATCCTGGGCCTGTGTTACATGGAAGACCAGACTGAGTAATCGGAGATTCTTCTTGGCATTACAGGAAGACAAATAGGGTATGGGATGCTCTCCTGGGGCTTGAGGGATGAGTCTCTGTATGATTCATTCAGTTACTTCAGTTTTTTTCTTTAAAAGGAGCTTTGTTATACATCCTCATTGGAGAATGAGTGGTTATGAGGATAAGTATATCACATATTGCAGTTCTTTGATAGTGTGGCGTTTGGGCACATGAATAACTAAGATAAATCCTTTGTTCTGAATAGCTTGGAACTGCTTTAGTAGTTGATGTCTGCAGTTGCCTACTAGATACTCACAAACCTTCTAGAGTCGTGGCAAGGCCTGTATGAAGTACTTCCATTGACTACACGGTGGTGGTTATGTCGTAAAATTAAGAGGTCCTGCAGGGAAGACCTTACTGTCACACTTGAAGACTGTTGCAGTGCAAGGGGAGTAGGCTAGTAGTAGTTGCTCCTGTTTTGTGACCATGTAACAGGGACATGTGCTCTGGCTGGCTTCTCTAATGTCAAATAACTGGGACTTATTTCTGCCATGCCTCATTTCAAACTTTGATGCCTGTATCTTTGATTTTGAGAGTGGCGGAAATATATACGCCGGTGAAGAGTGATCCATCACTCTCGTGAAAAATAAAGAAGCTTGCTAAGCAACATGTGCATGCGTGCTTTATATAATTGATGCGGCTCCCCTAATTTGAGCACCTTCAGGCTGAACTAACTAGATGTCTGCTCTGCTCCTTCGTATGACTAATGTAGAGTTGTGCTGGACCGTCTTTGGTTGCATCTGAAACTAGACTATTTACACAGATTGCACGTTACAGCAGGGCCTTTTCTTATTTTGACGGAAATGTCCATTTCTTCTTTCCCAAAATATAGATGATTGCTGTGCTAGTGGACAAAATGATTCGGACACAAATCGTTGATTGTGCTGCAGTGGCAAACTGGATCTTTTCTTCAGAGCTTGCACATGATTTTACTAGGTAATATGCATGAACTTGTCTTGAGTAGCTTTTTCTCTATAAATTTTATTTTAACTGGCTACTATGTGGTTTTTTTCTATGAAAGCCGAGTAGTGGAAGAAAAAGGTACAACTGATCTTTTGTTTATTCTACGAAATAGTACGCTGGCGTTTTACCTTCTGAGCCGGGGTATGAATTTATAGGGCAATGCAGGAATTTTGTTAGCACGCTGTTTTGCAGGTAGCCTCTAAGCATGCCGAGGTGGAAGAGCTGTGTAAAGTATTTCTGGACAAAGACTATTAGTCTGTGTTGCATAGCTGCTAGCTTAGTGAAGTCTTGGCCTGTCATTAGGATAGGTATCTTGCCCCACCCCCCAGACCATTACTTGTTGAGAGTGGGAGAAATTTAGTCAGAAAAGTCAATTTGGATGCTGGCAGTGTTGTAGTATTTGTATGAAATAAAATGCTAGTTTGGAAATTTAATGCAAAAAATAGGAAAGAAAAGGCTATTCAGCTTTCTTACATTACAGGTATGCTTTTGTATATGTTGAGTGTTTGCTCGCTCCAGTAAATAGATGATAATCAGAAAGTTGTGTACATTCCCCCAGCTACATTCTTCTGTAAGAAAGCACATTTATTCTTAATATATTGCAATGAAAAATCATGCTGTTCATGGTCATTTGAATAAGAAGAATTTTAAATGGCTTGGTGTCTTGGAACAGTGTGTAATTTACTGTTTTGAGTTTTATGTTTTTCCTAGGTTTTATATTTGGGAAATCTTACATTCCACAATTCGTAAAATGAACAAGCACGTTCTGAAGATTCACAAAGAGCTGGAGGAGACTAAGGCAAGATTGGCACGGCAGCACAAAAGAGTGAGCAATTTGTTTGCAATTTTTGAATATTTTAGGCTAAGTTACATAAATCTGCATGTTGTCAGACCCAGTCCCTTCTGGGAAGGGACAAAATAAATATGCTTGTCAGTAAATGTGTCTGCAGACGTGTGGTCATCTGTAGCCCTAACACCAAAAACTGGACGCGTGTTCTCCATACACCTTTCTAAAGGCTGCTAAAGCCCAATAATTCAGTCAAGTCTTTAAAGTAGAGTTCAGATGTTCTTGCGAGGTTCAAGGTTTTTCTCACAAGTTTCTGTTCCAGTACAAGCATGTCTTCCACCTACCTACTGACCTTGATTCCAGTTTTTCCTGATACCAAATTTACGGTAGGCTCTTTTAAAAGAGTGCTCTTTTAAATTCTATGAAGAAGTGCATGGAAACAGTGATTTGTAGTTGAAAAGTTGGCTGTCCCCGTTCTTCTGATGCGTGCTGCTGCATTCTGACACTGGCATCGGTCTTTTTCCTTCCTTATGTGGGTGTTTTTTTTTTTTTTTTTAATACCTTTGCATGATCTGGATTATTACATATACCAAAGTGACTGTCAAGCAGCCACTAGTGGATTGTATTGGCCCCAGCGGGAGAGTAAAACGTGGTGTCAGTTGTGCCTCTTGGGGGAGCTGTAGAGGGTGGGATCCAAGGAAGCTGTGCTGAATGCAGTCCTTAACTCTGATAGAGTGAAGCCAATTTATAAATATGTTGTGGGTCGCAGAGAGGAGAGAATGCCCTTGCTCATATGTAGTCAGCAAGTATGATTACCTGCACAAAACCCTTGGCTAGTTCCAAAACTCTTGCCTAAGTTAGTGTCTGAATTTGGCACAACATGGCACACAAGCTGTGCAGGTTGCTTCGAAGAAACACCGACAAGTCATTATCTCCCATGAGAATCTTCATCTTGTTTTCTTTGTTTCTGGCAGCAGCCATTATAGTTGCTTGCATCCTCAATCTGCATTGGCCAGCCATTGATAAATGCCTGTGATTACTGAAGATCTGGATACAATCGTTGATCTGTCTGTGAGGCAAAGAACTGCTCTGGCACCTTGGAACAAATACACGAGTGTTTTCGTTTCAGTACCTGTATCTTGCTGCAGCTCTTTAGTTCAGAGTATTTTAAATTAATATTGTGCCATGAAAAAACATTTGCATGCAACAGTGGTAGGTCTGCCGGCTGGGGCTCAGTTTGCATCATTGTTTGTTTCTGAGGAAATAAACCCTCAAATTTTTGTGCCACCTCAGAGCGTGGTGTTGTATTATTGGATGAATTCAAGGCTTGCATGCTTTCTCTTGGGGCCAATTGGTCCTTTAACGTTTTAAGGCTAGGAAACCTGCGTAGACAGGGAAGAAATAAGTTCCTCTAGAAATAATAAAATTAAACTCGCAGTTGCTCTTCTAAACCCTTTTTATTAAAGTATTACACCACTTCGAGCTATCACAGAATCTTTGGATTGCTAGTTTGGTTTGTATGCAGTAGATGAGGTAACACATAGCCCTGTATGTTTCACAAGTTGCACGTACTCATTTTACAAATATCTGAACTTTTTAGCTGTGAATTTATGGGGTTTTTTTTGCACAGAAACAATCCCAAGAGACTGAAGCAATATCGGAATATACCTTAATCCATCAGATTATGCCTTTCCTACTGTGTCCCATTTAGTCTTGTATTGAACTTCCCTTATCTATGAGACTGCAGGTCTGGTACTGTTTATTAATTAGTCTAAGGCAATGACAACATAATATTTCCTCATTACTGAGCTGGCTGCCACCCTGTGCCTTTCTAGTCTGAGAGCATCCCCTTTGATCTTGAATATAGGTAGTCCCCACTTTGACACTCGGGGCTGCAATCTCCTGTCTTCCTCTTGTGGTAACCCACCACATCGATCTGAGCTCTAGCATAGTGTTCATTTCTTCTGAACTCTGAGATTCTGGAACTTAACACATTTGTGCAAGAGTTTTTGTTGTCTGTCTCTCTTCCCCCCCCCCCCCTCGTTATCTGCTAATGATGATCTGCTGGTCAGCAGGCTTACCTTGTGCTGTGCTGCTCTATTTTCTCTACTATTTTCTTTTTCAGGCCTTTCCCATGCAGGCATCGTGTTAGGTTGAAAGGCTTAGTCTGAGTCTTTTTCCTTCCAAATTTGCGTCCTGATTCATACCCAAAGTAAACATCCTTCAATATATAGTACTTCCCAAAGCTGCAGAGCAGCTTCAGTTGCTCTATAGACCTTTTCACGGGTGAAACTAATGGGTATTAACGGTCTCCACAGGTTAGCCAGGTTGCTAGTTAGTCACGTGTTACTTTACTTACAGCGAGACAGTGATGATGACGATGACGATGACGACCGAAGCAGTGATCGGGAAGATGGACCTCTAGAAGAGCAGATAGAGCGCTTGCAGGAGAAAGTTGAGTCAGCCCAGAGCGAGCAGAAGAATCTCTTTCTTGTTATATTCCAGGTAACAATGGGTGAGGTTGTATCTCACTTGTAGGTTTTATTGTGTGTGTGTAGGCCCACAGCATCATTTGGGTCTTGAATCTTCTTTGGACGAGGATATGGGAAAGGGTGAAGAGACTTATTGTGGGAAAGAGTTAGTTCAAATTAACCCCCCAGAAAGGACTGCTAGGCTCCCTAGAGCAGAATTTGTTCAGTTTCAAGTGCAGAGGAGCTCTTTGCTAGCGTACTGTTACTGAACAAACAGAAAGAAACTTGATTGTAAGTGGCTACTACATTCAGTGTCCCCCAAATGCAATAATTATTCCAACATTGCTGTTCAAAGCGTCTGTCACCTGTGTTATCTTGTCTGCGGTTAGGAATCTATTTTCGTTTTATAAGACTCGATCAGTATTTTTCCTATTCTTCTGCAGCGTTTCATTATGTTGTTAACTGAGCACTTAGTGCGTTGTGAAACTGGTGGAATTGACGTGTTTACCCCTTGGTACAAGAGCTGTATAGAGAGGTTGCAGCAAATCTTTCTACAGGTAAGTTTCACTTCTCTCTTTGGAAGGCTGTGCGCCTGGGTTGGATAGAAAAGCTTTTGTGACTTGAGAGCTGCGCACTTCCCTGAGAATAGCAATGGATGGCAGCACTAGGTCTTCTCAGAGGGCTAGCATAGTGGTTAGGCATACCTCTCAGGCCCTGTCCATGTCTCTGCTGTGGACTTGTAGAGTGACCGGTCCTCAGTTACTTCCCAGGCTATGAATATCTAGCAAGAAGATACTGAGATGCCTTTATGAACTTAGTTGAGCTCCACTTAACTACGTGGTATAGTACAGGGGAGGTCTCGAGCGAACAAGAACGCTAAAATAGATGTCTCTTAAACGAGTGGCAAAAAATGGTGTAAAATTCCTTTTAATAAGATACATAAAAAGGTATTAACATTTATTTTGGAGTTCTTCACTTTGTAGTAAACCTGGTAACAAGCACAGGTGACTGACTGACTGAAAGTGATAGAAAAATAGACCGTTATACCTGTGTGAACAGAAGTTATATTGAAGGATGGCAGACTGCATGGGAGTGGTGGTGTAATGATTGCCTGGGGTAAGCTCTTCCTTGGTCATAGATGTGACTTTAAAGCCAGTAGCATGAGTTTCCTGTGCTATCTGTGCAATTACCTCTTTGCCTGGCATCCTGCACACAGTTCACGGTCAGGAGTGAGCAAGTACAGGGAGCACAGTGCTCCTCGAAACAGGGTTTCAACACACACTTCCTTCCAATTGGTAGTGGCTCAGGATCATGTTGTTTTTGTCACGGGCCGACGTGTTGTGGAAGTGAGATGTGCTTGTCAGTTTTGGTGAGAACATTTG